>NW_027499615.1:0-104251 GCF_021521415.1 Bidens hawaiensis | reverse complement strand
TGAATAAAGTGGTTTAGGATATTGTATGAACTGAAAATACATTTTGCACGACTATCAGTCCAATTTACTTGTTTACTGTTACAATCTAGCTACTATTTTCTTGAACTGATTAAGATGAAACATTATCCAAATTTGCCTCATTCATAAGTAAATCAGTCACGTAACTTATTTCACAACATGATTGAAAAAAAGGTGTGCAAGTTTGACTTTTGAGGTCAACTATTCTATGTTTCGGCTTCAAAATGGGATTAAACCATTTGATAGTTACTAGAAAGTTTATAATTGCAATTTTTTAATAATATCAGTAAAGAACAAGCAGTGGTGTTACCTGTGTTGAAAATCCATGTCAATTTAGAATTTAAAAAGTCACCAGTTTGACCTCTAAAGTTTAAGCATCCAACTTGTATAAGCATTGCTATATGTTTATTAATAGTTAATACACGTTTGGTTACACATGATTTGACTTTAACTATTTATTCTACATTAGTCCAAACAATGTTGATGCAGCTTGGATGAACGGTTTAGAAGTGTGTTCAGTTGAACCCGACTTAGCCCGTGCTAATTTGGTTCTATCTGTGGGGATTTCGACCCGCTATGTTTATGCCTTGTATAAGAAATCACTGGTGACTACAAATGAGGCTGAAGCTTGGGAAGCTGCAAAGAAAAACAGTGGAGGGTTTTAAATTAAAATCCAAAAAAATATATTCACAATAATGGAAACGACAAATGTAAAAAAAAAACCCGCATAATGCCTTTCTTCTTTGTTACTGGTTTGCCTCTGCTAAATGTTGATCTCTGATCCAGTTTAATTGCTGATGTACATATATTATTACATTTTCATGATGTAGTGAAAGTTGGCCTAAATTGCATCATCATGACATGGTGCATTGGCTTGGGCCTTTTTGTTTTTACTTTTTTTTTTTTATTATTTTAGATAACTTGTATTGATTTTTTGCATGAAATATGGTAGTGTTTTTATTTTTTAGTGCATTCTTCTAAAAAAATAGAAATTTATCTTTTTAATATAGTTGGTTTTTCATTCAAATATGTTTTGTAAAAACGTCCATGAGCCCTAAAACAAAACTAATCAACATAACATGCTTATGATAATTGAGAAGACAGGGAAGTCAACTCCAGATATGATTTGGTTTTCAATATACTGTCTAGCTAATTTTGTGCTCATATATATATTTTTTTTGTAGATGCACACAGTAAATCAATATATGGGTGACTTCAAGATTCAAGTGTATTAGAAACAATTTGGGATTAAATTAATATTAAACAGTTGAAGCATGATGGCGTTTTTATTTGTTTGTTTGACAGGAAAGCTGTAATATTAGAATCAACATCATATAGTTGTTTGTAGTGGGATGGATTTCATTGTGATGAAAAGTTTTTATTTAAGCATTTCTTTAGAAGAGACTGAAATCTGCATTGTAATCTCTCATTCAAAGAAAGAACTTCCTGTCTGCTTGAGCTCTCAATCTTCATCTGATCGCTTAGAAAAAAATATACAAAACGGCCTAGTACCCAATACTTCCATTGAACACCATTAGCCATCGGAGATTAAACCTATTCTGGCGATTTAGAAACGACTGACTTAGGCTTTGTTATGACATGAGGAATTGACGATTTTGATTAATAAACAAGAGCGGGGTTTATCAAAGCGTTCTAATATCATTACACGCGTAATACTCAAACGAAGGCTGCAAATAGTTACCCCTATTTTTCATTTTTAAAAATAAAAATAAAATGAATTAAAATTATTAAAAGTTAAAATTTGAAATTAGAATATATGTAAAAAATATTAAGCATATAATAATAATAATAACACGTTATTTAGTTGTACCAAAGACATTAAAATTTATGTTGAAGTTCAAATCTTAACACATAAAATTCTATGAAAATTAAAAATTATCAATGAATCAAAAGTCATCAAAAATGAAGAACATCGACTAAAGATAACGTGAAAAACGAATAAAAAACATTAAAAAACCTCGACTACAGCTTTATTCTTTTGGGCGATGGTGGAAAACTTGACAAATAAAATATATTGGCCTTTAGTTGGCATTATTCATGTCTTACATTATATTAAAAAAAATACAAAATAATAATAATAATAACATAAAAAAACCCATGTGATAACGAAAAAAAATACAAAATAATAATAATAATAACATAAAAATAACATAATTCTGGACAAAATTTAATTAAACTACCTACGACAACAAAAAATAATGAACATTAAACATGATAAAAGTATAACATAATACATAATTCTTAGACGACAACAACAATACTATAAGCCTAACGTACCAAAATATAAACTCATGTAAGCCCACAACAATAAGCCATACAATGACACAAACATACTATAAATCCATATACTAAACTTAAACTTCAACTATAAACAAAACATAATTTACTGATTCATGTAACCTTTGATTTTAATAAAAATATCTACAACTCAAAGTTTATGTTTAAGTTGAAACCTAAACACATCATAACCAAAACTAATATATGCATAGTAACATAAAAAAATCTAAATAAACCTGCGTAACACGCGGGCTAAAAGCTAGTTTTATATTATATTCTTTTCAATCTTTGACAAACATTATTTGTTGTTAATTTTTGGATTTCATCAAGTATTTTGAAAGATATAATAAAATAATATGTTAATATTTATTTTTATAAAAATATATAGATATAATATAAATAGAGTATAAATGGAAAGTGAATAATTATTCATCCATTACATATATTAGGGTCAATTAATATCTTAGTTTTGGAGGAAAAATAATTGTGAGAATTAACTAAAAGACAAATGTCCACAGTTATTTACTTTATTAGAATAGGTAGACATGTTGTTATTAAAAAATTAATTAAATAAAATGTATTATTGTATATAAAATTATAATAAAAAAATATAAAAATAATTATAAATGTATAAAATTAATTAATAAATACTAATCGAGCTGAATCGAGCTCAAGCTTGAAAAACTACTAACGAGAGGAGCTCTAGCTTTAAAAATAAAGATCGAAACAAGCCGAGCTCGAGCTCTATAAAAATTAAACTCGGCTCGGCTCGGCTCGACTCATCTGTACCTCTACTAACAACCGATAAACATGTAATTTTCAAAAAGTTCAAAAAACCAAAATCACAAACATAGTCATACAACAATACTACAAGGACCATTCATATACTTCATCCAAAATAAATACACCAAAATTGCATCCCAAAATTTTATTATTCTTTTTTTTTCATTATCATTATAAAGGCAACAACAACAACAACGTAAGTCCTAGGTTTTAATCTCGGCCGTCGTAAGCGACCGAACATACCACCAACCGCTGAGAAGCCCTAGTTCCACCTTCCTCTTTATATATATCATCGTATTTGCTCTCAACTTTAATTATTCCCGACCACCAGATCCCTCTTTTAGGTACGTACGATGATTCTTGTCATCTTCCGGGTTCTTCGTTAAATCCTAGGTTTTCGATTTGTTAGTTCTAACTGCTAACAGATCTATATGTTTAGTTATAGTTTTGGGTCTCTTTTTAATTAGGGTTTTGATTGATGAATTTGGGTGTAAGATCTTGATTTAGATTATTATTATTATTATTATTATTATTATTATTATTATTATTATTGTTGTTGTTGTTGTTGTTATTGCTTTTGTAAAATTTTTTGAATAAACATAAGTTGTCTGATCTAATGAATTGAGCTTAGATTAATTATTAATGCTATTAAACATAATGTAGTATTCAAGTGTTTCAAGTGTGGTAGTTCTAGGGGTGTATCGGGGTTTGGTTTGGGTCGGGTTTCGGCTTAAAACCGAAACTTTGGTTTTTGAATATTTGAAAACTGTTTGTTCCCGATTTGGGTTCGATCTGTTTTCGGTTTTACCAAGAGTTTGAAAATTTTGGGCCTAGAACTTTCTTGACGCGTAATAATGAATTTGGGCCTGAATCATATTTTAATTTATAACTAATTGGTTATTATATATTTTGGCTTGAATACGCGAGCTATACATTCGTTAATTTCCTATAAATTACTTAGAATAAAATATAAAAAATAGTTATCTATAAATTCGGTCTGGTTTGGTCTTTTCGGTTTTTGTTACACGCAAAATCAAAACCGAATCGTAAGTTTGGTTTTATATGAACATAAAATCAACCCGTCGGTTTTTGTTTCAGCTCTGATTTTTTGGTTTCTGGTCACCCCTAGTAGTTGCGTGTTTGTTTCGTGAATTTGAAGGGCCTTTGTTTGAATTCGTCGCTTGTTATTAATTTTTTGTTGGTTATATTTATGCTTTATGAATTTTATAGATGGGGCTCTGCTTGTTAACTCCTAATAAGATAAAAAAACATGTTACATTTACTTACGTTATCTTATCGATGCAGTTTTGTAAACCTTCATCATGTTCGGAGCGCGTTCCTAAGAAAAGTGACAATTCAAAGTACTATGAAATTCTCGGTGTTCCACAATCCGCAACTCCAGATGAACTAAAGAAGGCGTACCGTAAATCCGCCATAAAGAATCATCCTGACAAAGGTGGAGACCCCGAGAAGGTGAATATTAATAATTTAAATGCCATTTTTGTTTTTGTAACAAATAGGAATACGAAAGTGGTTTTATTTCTAAACTCATGTGTTTTTTTTTTCAGTTCAAAGAACTATCTCAAGCATATGAAGTTCTCAGTGATCCCGAAAAACGAGAAATTTATGATCAGTATGGTGAAGATGCCTTGAAAGAGGGCATGGGCGGTGGTGGCGGCTCCTCTGGTAACCCGTTTGATGTCTTTGAGCAGTTATTTGGTGGCGGTTTTGGAGGTGGTTTTGGTGGTAAGAGTTCCTTTTAACCCTTCTTTATCTAAGTTCTTTACTGAAATAAAATTTTCACTCGCTAATCATTACCCGAATGTTTTTCTATTCAGGCGGTGGAAGTTCAAGGACTCGGAAGAAACACGGAGAAGATGTAAAACAAGTTCTTAAGGTTTCTTTAGAGGATGTTTATAACGGCACTACAAAGAAACTCTCGCTGTCAAGGAATATATTATGCAAGAAGTGCAAAGGGTATGCTACAAATACTTCTTTATCATCAGTTAAAAAATTAAGCAAATGGATAAAATAAACAATTATTTAAGACGGAAACCAGTCAAACCAGCCAAAAGTATTTTGAATAATATTAATGCGGCAGGACGAGGTGTTGTTCACGAGCCAAGCCAGGCTAGCTTGTGCTAGGCTTGACTTTAAACCGAGCTGGCTTGGCTTGGTTTTGAAACCGAGCTGAAAATTTGAACTCGAGCTTATGTCGGTTTTAAAAAGGAATTTTAATAAAGATCTTTCATGTTCCGTAGTTCAACTTACATTCAATAGTTCTAAAAATATATGTAAAATAAGTTCAACTGAGCTAGCTAACGAGTGAGGTAAACTGAACCGAGCTAACAAGCGAGCCACCTAGCTCGGGCTCGGCTTGTTTACAAACCAAGCCAGCTCAAACTGAGCCAATTCCAGGGAGCGTTTTTCTAGCTTTTTCTGAATGAACTTTGAGCTCTAAGGTGGCATTGGCAGGTCCACTTGATTAATCCTTAAATTCTATCGGTTTTGACTCGGAACAAATTACACATATGACTATTTTGTCATCTTGAGCAAAATTCAAACGAAGAAACTATTGCATGCATTCGATGTAATAATAAAATATTAATAATTCATTTAATATATCAGGAAAGGTTCAAAGAGCGGTGCATCATCAAGGTGTTACGGATGCCAAGGTACTGGTATGCGGGTCACAACCCGTCAAATCGCCCCGGGAATGATCCAACAAATGCAACACGTCTGCCCTGAATGCCGAGGATCCGGTATTTCTATCACCTTTATTTTTTTTATGCAAAATATTTATTTTTCTACACTCGTAAATATCTTGAAATTATCTTATATTAAACAGGCGAATCGATCAATGAGAGAGACCGATGCCAACAGTGCAAAGGAAAGAAGGTTACACAGGAGAAGAAGGTGCTCGAAGTTCATGTCGAAAAGGGAATGCAAAACGGTCAAAAGATTGTGTTTGATGGTCAAGCTGATGAAGCTGTAAGTATATTTAGATCGTTACTGACATTGTTTCAACGTTTTTATCACGTAATTTCAAGGATTTTTAATGTTCGGATTTGTAGAGGTTGACTTTAACTGATATTTTATCTATTTTGCAGCCTGATACTGTTACAGGAGATATTATTTTCATACTGCAATTGAAAGAACACCCGAAGTTCAAACGAAAGCAAGACGATCTTTATGTGGAACATAATATCAGTTTAACTGAAGCTCTTTGCGGGTTTTGTTTCGTTCTTACTCATCTTGATGGCAGGCAGCTTCTTATTAAAACAAATCCTGGAGAAGTCATCAAACCTGGTACAAGAATATTATTAGAACCCTTTTTTTTAATATTCATTATTTACTTCTTTTTGCCACATAGTTGCCTTTTATGGTCAAACAGTTTAGAAATCAAAGCTTTACAAAAAAATGAATTTTTGATATACAGAAACCTGTTTTTAAAAATTTTTATATTATTTTTTTTTCAAAATTATTTAAATTTTGAGGCTAGTTAATACAGAAATTATTGGGATTCACATTCACAGACCCTTTTTTATGAGTTTATTTATTATTCTGAAATGATTTGAATTTTGAGGCTGAAGAGTTTTGAGATTATGCTTTGTGTATAGATTTGACTTTTATGGTCAAACAGTACAGAAATTAAGACGTTTTCTTGCGTTTTTAACTTTTGCGATTCTGAGACTGTTTTTTAAAATTCTTTCGTTCTTTATTCTCTTAAAAAGATTTGAATTTTGAGGCTAAAGAGTGAGAATAATCACTTGTGTGTATATATTTGACTTTTATGGTCAAACAGTCAAAAGTTCAATTATTATTATTATTATCATTATTTTTTTTGCATTTTCAACTTTTGTGATTCTGAGACCCTTTTCTTTTTTTTTTCTTTTAAATGATCTGAATTTTGAGCTGAAGAGTTTTGAAGATTATGATATGTATATAGGTTTGACTTTTTAAGTTTGACCATTGTTTCTTATCCTGTTTTACAATTACAGATCAATACAAAGGAATCAACGATGAGGGAATGCCACAATGGCAGAGGCCATTCATGAAGGGTAAGCTCGTGATCCATTTCAATGTCGCCTTTCCTGACACAGGGTTCTTGACCCCTGAAAAATGCAAGACACTCGAGACCATCTTACCATCGGGTGGGGCCAACACAAGTTCATCCGACATGTCTGTTGATGACTGTGAAGAAACCATTTTACATGATGTAAACATGGAAGAAGAAATGAGAAGGAAAGAGCATCAGAGACGCCAAGAAGCTTATGATGATGAGGACGATGATGAGGACGCAGGGCCGCGTGTTGGTTGTAACCAGCAGTAATTTCCTATTTTATATTTTATAAATGGTAGAGATATGTTTGATTTTAGTAATATGTTATTTTGAGAATTTGAGTGTTAACTCGGTTTTGTTTTGTTGGGTTTTTTTTGCTATATTTGATTTATGCTTATGATATTGATATGTTTGTTTTGGTTTGGTTTGCAATTTTGGTTTACATAATTTGGGTGTGTTTATTACTACTATTTTATGTTGAGGTGCACAAACCGGGTAATTTCAGGAACCGGAACTGGTTGGAATCGGTTCCTGTATGATCAGCAAAAGTCAAAACTAGGTCGGGGTAGGAACCGAACCGATTCTGGATATAGTTGGGTTTTGATCAGTTTCATTGGGTTTTTTTTTGGTTTCGGATAAGGTTGGGTTGGGTATTGACCGAGTAATGGTAGAAACAGTTCCACTGAGTCTGGGTTGATTCCGGTTCCAAGTATAGTTCTGGGAAGAAACCCAAGCCCGGTCTATACCCGTGGGTAGGGTTTGATTCCGGGTAGGAATCGTTGGGTCAGGTCCTCTAATTTCATGTATATTTTGTCTACGTTCAAAGTGAATCAAAAGGATTAAATGCTAATGAAACCATTTTCTTGTATATTTTTCTCATCCTTTTATAAAGAATAGAAAGAATATCTAACCACTCCATTAAATTAAATAAATGTGCTATTAAATGACTTAATAATTTGTTAATATTACATTAAAATTCCAACTCTGGTTAATATAGGTAAAGCAAAATTGAGTGATATTAGAGGGGAGGGGCACCCATATGGGTAGGGTGTATGGCTTGCAACTCACGTGGTAACACCACCCCACCTCATGTGGGTAAGGTGTGCATGGCTTCATTTTATGGCAAATGTTTGCCACACAAAATTGATTCATTGTTGACCATTGAAGAATTAAAATGAATTTGTGGGTAGGTGTTGCCAGTAACTTTGTGGTTTGTGGGTAATTAAAGGTAAAAATGAGGTGGCAATACATAATTGACTGGTGCATAGGTAATACCCATAAGTGTCTATTCTTCTCTTAGAAATGGGAATTGAGATGGTGTGATTCATTAATTTCTAACAAATGAAATAAAAATAAATTTCCTAATTTAACTTTAGACGTTTTTCTATCCTGTAATATGTCACAATGTATTAGCTTCCATCATGTAGTAGTGTTTGTTACAATCTTGAGTGAAGCAATTTCAGAATCGACGTTTTCCCATCCCGTAATAGTGTGTCTTAGCTTCCATCGTGTAGCGGTGCTTGTTACAATCTTGAATGACAAGCAATTTCAGAAGTTGTTTCAAGTTTATTTCAAGTGTTATAGCTAACTCAAATTCAAGACTCATGTTTGCTGAGGAAGGCGTGTAGGGCACTTAATATGAAATCCATTATAGGTGAATAATCGTGTGACAATAAAAGACTAGTTATTGCTTAACCTAACCGTATAACCACCTAACTGTATTTATCTTGCTTCCATTAACAAGTATTAAAGGCAAGCGTTTATAGAAACCCTTAGCTACTCAAAATCGTTTCCCTAGAAGACGTATGGAAAATGCGCTTAATATAAAATCCATTTTAGGTGAATAATTGTGAGACTATAAAAGACTAGTTATAGCTTAACCTAACCGTATAACCACCTTATTGTATTTCTCTTGCTTCAGTTAACAAGTACTAAAGGCAATCGTTTATACAAACCCTTAGCTACTGAAAACCGTTTCCCTAGAAGACGTATGGTAAATGCTCGCAAAGGTAGTTATGGGTGGCAATGAAATAACCTTATAGAGTTATAGTACAACATTTATGAAAAAAAATGTCTTAGAGCAATATTATTGCAAGAAAAATAAAGAGGTGTATATGAATAATCAAAAGCATAAAATGGTTCATTTTGGGTGTGGATGAATTAGGAATATATTAATCTTATATAATATCAAGCAATAACCAACAAAATACGACCTAAAATCAATCAAGCACTATATTAATTAATAAAATGATTACATGATTTTATATTCAAAATAAATAATAACAAAAGTATCATTAAAACCAAATATCTTGGAAAAACACATCATTGTATGAGCCCACCATTATTATGCAAGAGACCAATAACTGTAAAATCACATGAATTGTGTGAACTAGTGGCTTGCAATCAAGGTATACATATATGACAAAAATGCTCACCAAAAAAATTACAAGGATCTAGAAAATATAATTAAATATATCAACATGTTTTTTTCTTAACGCCCTGCTTGCGGTGCGCGCATATAATGTATATATGTGTGAACCCTCGGGTGGGCAAAAGTAAAATTGCACTAATTTTGACGTTATTTTACTAATCTCGTGAAAATAACGTTAAAAGTGGCGGAAGGTTAATCAGGCATCATGTGGTGGCGTTGATAGCCGAAAGACAAGGGCACATACACCAATCAGCCGGTGTCCCGATGATTGAGTGCTATGTGCCTTATGTCCAAGGCTTGATGTAAAACTACTATCGAGCCGGGGGTCTCACCGGAAGCAGCCTCTCTATCCCTATGGGATAGAGATAAGGCTGTCTACATCTTACCCTCCTCAGACCCTACCATAGCATTACTATTGGTGGGATATACTGAGTACGATGATGATGATGATGAATGTCACATAAGTTGATATATTTTTAGTTTTATAGACACAAGTAGACTAAGATAAGACAAATATCATAAAAAACATATAAAATAATGACATATTAAAATTTAAAACAGATTTAAATTCTTTCTGCAATATATATAATATATAATCTTATTTTTACCATTTTAAGAAAAAAAGTAAACAACCTATTATATTATATTTTATCATTTTCATTAAGTAAATGCATGACTAATGCATTTTAGACATCTTCAAGATTTTAATACACCATGTGAGATTTTTTTTTCTTTCTTTTTTTTTTTCCTGTATCTTTACAAGTTTAAGAAATTTAATGTACAAAAAGGAGTTTTCTCACATGTTTGAAACATATGAATAATTTTTCTTTATTAATATTGTTTGTATAATACAAAGTATTTCCATTTTCATACATATATTAAAATAAAACTATTAACAAATCAAGCCAATCCTATCCGACATCTTTTTCTATTTATCCATTTTTACAACTAATGCTAGAAGAATAAGATGCCTCATGTAGGCCTAATAACTTTTCCTTATTTAAACCAATTTCATCATTTTATGCTTGAATCAAATTCAAATCCACTCATTCATTTACATCTTAACTCTATGTTCCACCATTCAACAACATTAATCCTTTTTTGCTGGCAACCACAACTATTATTATAAACAACAACACACTAACATGGAACATGAAGGCCAAGTAACTACCACCACCACCGTCGCTGCCGCCACCACCATTCATCGAAAAGGAACAAAGCGATCCAATGACGAACGCCATCCAACATATCGCGGTGTACGAATGAGAAGTTGGGGCAAATGGGTGTCCGAAATTCGTGAGCCTAGGAAAAAATCAAGAATATGGCTAGGAACATTCTCAACAGCCGAGATGGCGGCTCGAGCCCATGATGTGGCAGCTATCGCGGTAAAAGGTCCTTCTGCATTCCTTAATTTCCCAGACATGGTGCATCTATTTCCACAGCCAGCCACCACATCACCAAAAAACATACAAGAAGCGGCTGCAAAGGCAGCCGCCTTATTTGGTGACGAAGCCGAACCACCTAGCCAAGATTCATCAAACAATTTGTCATCATCATTGTCATCTTCATCAACAGATAACACACAAGAATCAGTGGCCTCACAATCTATAGAAGATAATGATGATGATACTTTTTTTCACTTGCCGGATCTTTCTTTCGTTAATGATGATTTCGCATATTATCCGTCATCATGGCAACTAATGGATTGTGTTGACACTGGCTTTTGGGTGGAATCTGAAGAGCCATTTCTATAAGATATTGTACCTTTGTCCTTTGAGTTAAGCTCTGGATAACCTTTTACAGTGTGACCGTGCGACCTAATGTACAATAGTTTAATTTCTTTGGTAAATATATTAACAGGAGATGGGTCGGTCAATATACTTGCTAAATCCTATATACAGTTAATCGTCTCTGTAGTCAGGTTAGGTAGTTTTAGAAGTAGTTTAGCCGTTAAAAAAAAAGTTAATCGTTTAAGAGGACTTCAAAAGCAAAATGAGTTTTATTTAAACTAGTTTATTAAAATTTACGCGGTGACAATTTTGTAATTAATTAAAACTTAGTAACCACGGTGATTTGTGGCAGGTAAACCAATAGTTTGATCGTCTTTTTACAATGAAGTAACTTTTATATACTTTACTTTTTAAAAAAATATATCATAACATGGAGATTTTTTTCTTTTTAATATTATTATGATTTAGTTTTGTTTAATAAGTATTATAATATTAAAAATAATATAACTTACACTCACTAGATATAATCATAAGATATAACACATGATGTAAAAATACTACAATACAAGATCATCAATACATCAACGTCTTTAGACGGAGAGGTAGGGCCCAAAAGAAGTTTATACGGTTATACACTTATACCTTTTTCTTGAAAATTAATTATTGATTTTTATTTCTTGTCCCCCAACTAATAGCGTATCAATGTTTAGAATTAGCTTTTCTTTATAATGAAAAAAAATATATGTAAAATCAGTATTAAATTAATATTTATATAACATAATATAATTGTGGTTGAACATAATAGTTATTATATATAGTGCTTAAATTATTGTATTACAATTACATTTTTACACCCTTTTATTCTTAACAACTAATTTTTTTCCTCACTATTTTTCCTAATGTTTTATGTGAGATCAGAAACAACTATTTAATTGAAGGCTATACACCTTTATTATTAGAACAAGTTAGTGGTTTACATGTCTAAGTTTTTGATATCTTTTAGAATATATAACATTTAAAAGGCTAAATTACATATATAATTTATGCAATATATACATATATATATGTTTGGATATCATTCATAACTATGAGCATTTAAATACATAGTCCTACTTATTTAGGGTTTATACATAAGTACATACATACTGATTCTAAATTGGTTCCTACTCTGAAACTATAAACCGGTCCCAAACTAATAGTTAACTTAGATTCCTAGCTGGTTCTTGTTTTACTGTTTGGTTTCGGGTTGGGTCTTGGTTCCAGTTTGCATAATCGGTTTCTATATATTGTCGTAATTGATTAGTTAACATGCTTTCTAGACCACTCTATATCTTTGCTCTCGGTAGGATTACACCGAGTATGTTTGTTTGTTTCATTAGTTAACATGTTGGTTAACTTAAAGTACATAAAATATTATCATTACTATATATAGATATCTCATAATGCAATAATGATCTTTTGTCATCATTATTCTTGTCTAATTTGCCTTTTAGGATATAAAAACCATACCAACTACTCGAATGAACCCACACATGAAAGTGGCCAAAAGAACATGACAAGATCTTAATGCTATATAATCTAAATGACCATCACCCCCTTCTTTATTATGTTATAGTAAAACAAAACTAAAAGTTAACACAATCATTGTTCTAGTTTTATCAATAATATTATTGTATACATCTAACGGTCATGTATTTGCACCGTATACGTCATTTCATGATTTAATACTCAATATATATATATATATATATATATATATATATATATATAAAGGATTTTTCTACGTAGTGAAATGAAGGGGCTAAAATAACTTTCAGAATTGTTTCTTAAACTTACTAGTTAAGGAACCAATACATTTTAATATGATATGCATACTAAAAATTAGCTTCGGTGTGTAATTTCACAAACCGTTGAAAGGGGACCTTAATATACAAATAACATTTACATCATTACGCAACTTTAACATGAAAAATTAATGAACGCATATCACAATACATACTTAAACCACACATCATAAGTCAAAACATTTTAATATCTAAATCTGTACATAACATAACATACATAAAATGAATGATCGTCATCACTCCATACCGATAGTCGTCGGCTCATTGCTACCATGCCCATAACCTACTTATACAACTGTTGGCTAGCCACAAAGCCAATGGCCTTTACAATTTGTCCACAGGACTCACAAAATGCTTATAAGGGAACAAGGTTCCTCGCGACCAAGGTACCATTCTATAAGACCCCTTTACCGTTCATCCCTGAAAGGATTGATTCTCTCAAATCAAAAAATAAAATTACATAGGTGCCAAAATTCTGATGGTGGAGAGTTTTGTGGTTCTCTTGACTCAAGGGTGCTCATAAAATATAACAAAGAGTTGGTTTCAGTGTATCAGAATATAATAAGTAAGTTGATCAACTATAGGATATGAAAGACATCTATCAAAGGGGTCAAGCTTAGAGTAAGGTTGACAATCAATCCAATTAACTTTGTGAATTTGGAATCTAATGATTTAAGGGCCCCTTATATTATCATTTTAAAACATGAAAATCATTCATGGGACACGTCGGAAAATCTCACATCAATATCAATGGGATTCTTCATGTCTGTAGAAATTTATGTATTATAAAGAAATAATATTCAATTAGATTAGTTTTGTATTTCTTAAAATCAATGATTTCAAAAGTATGATATTTGTATTCAGTGTCGGCATGCTACTATAATATGCTTTCTCATAACACAAACAAAATAAACATTGTTTTTAAAAGTATATTTCATAGTTTAAATCAACACCGGCTAAGTAAGCCTCTAGTCATGGCTGACATAAGAGTATTTACAACGATAAACCTATAAACTAACATATCAAATTCCAAACTATATTTTACCCCCCCCCCCCCTCACTTTCTTCTACAACAACAAACTGTTTTCTTTTAATTGTTTTAGCATCTATAACCGCAATCTTTGCATCCAAGCAGACTTAATGTTGATTTGCCTGTCCATATACAACCGCACAAAACTTAGAACGAATAACATTCATTCACAGACCCTCTCGAGGGTCAAAGAAGAATTGTACGAACGTTTAAGAATTTTTTTATTTTATCATGACTTTTTATAAAAACCAAGTTCAGTCCATCAACTTGCAAATGATTTGTTTAAGTCTCAGGTTTCCAACAAACTTTGCAAAAACGACATTGACAATAAAACACATGAATTTGAATAAAACAAAGGTTTAATAAAATATGTACGAACACAATAAAAACTTAAAATCCTTTTGGCATTTTCATATATTTTAATATTATTAAAAATATATACATATTGTTTTGTAATTTTATATTATGAAAAATGCAAATAATAAACATAAGCCGTAAGCATTTTTATGAGAAAGACCGCAACATGGAATCACATTGTTCGATAATGTCCTATATCACATTTCTATTTCAATATTATTATGCCAAGAATCCAAAGTTGATTGCAGATATATTTTGTCCATTTTAAACTTAACAAATATTTTGATGTCAACGTGATATGTTAAGGGTATGTATTAAGCACAATACTTGTGTGGTCCTCATTTAATCTGCCAAATCACAGACTCCATCATACGTCGAGCATAGTTTGTGTTCATCAGATCACCTCGAATTGACTCCGATCCCCTAATGATTGATTAAAACATTTTAAGAACATTTAAAATTTTTGCAAACTTTTACAAACATTAATTCCATGGACTTACTTGCCACGCAGTTCAGACTTACATGCCTTCATTTAAGGTGTTTAGGACTTACTTGTTTGCCCCACCTCAAGTGGTTATAATATATCCTTTTGTTTGTTAATTATCAACATTGTGTTGATTTTAAAGACTTTTAAGCACTTTGCAGTTTTTCTGTGTTTTATTTTAATTTTCAATATTTATAAAAAAGCAAGAACAGTTTTATAGTGACCAATCACTAACGGGCACGTATATGACTGACTAATAACATTTTTGCCTTTATTGATATGACTTTAAGTGGAGTCATTCAACTGCTTCATAAACGTACAATCACTAGCATAGACGGATAACTTAGTTTATATCACTCTGACACTTACTCATTTCTCAAGCCTATCTACACATCAAGCAATGATCTTGCTGGCTTTTGATCTACTATTTTCATGTGTTAGGATCATTAAAGACAATTTCTTATCATTTTTCAAAGGCCGGATCAATTTCTCAAAATTTTGTAATTTTAAAATTATCTGACTCCCTCAAATGAGAGCTCCCTAAGTAGGAAAACATTATTTTTGAGACATTTTCTAATTTTCTTTTTTTTTTAAAAGAAAAGAATATTTTTGGAAAGTCAAATGACCTAATTTTTGTTTTTCTAAAGATAAAAATAAAATCTTTTTGATGAGTTAAACTTAACTCATTTTCTCCATCTAAATTTGTGACATATTTGAAAAATATTTACAAATTTACATACAAAAGATTCAATTGGTTGTTTTAATCAAAATTGATCATGACGATCAATTCGACCAGAAATTCGAATCGGACATGATCGATGGATTTAGTGAAAAGGTAAGCAAAGTTGTTGTCAGATGGACTATCTTAAACATGCATTATCATATTGTATAACAAAGTTGAAGAGATATCAAAACTCATTAGCTGATGCTGGATCCATCACTTAAGAGAATTAGTTGGACGAGATGAGTTTGAGAAACGCTCGACAAGTTGTGGTTGAGCCATTTGAACAAGATTGGCGTTATTAAAGCACAAAGTACCATATGAAATATTACTCATTCCTTGAAGTTTGTCCCCCCATGTCACTTACGAAAGACTCGAATCCACCATCGAATGGTTAAGTCAAATAACAAGGGTTTATCTCTTATCATATGCTGGGTGCAATCACTATCTAAGTACCGAATACTATTGATAGTCCTCCTTATTTGACCCTGCATGCACTAAGCGTTTAATTGGACATGGGTTCTCGAGATATTTTTGTCACGGGAAGGTCAACCGTAAACTGACCAAACTTGATTTATTTCTTGAAAACAATTTATTTCTTGGTGCAGCCTCACTTGATGAAGAATATTCTTTAGGAACCCAAGAAAAAACTTGTTCCTTGGTTTTGACAATTTTGGACTTTTCTTTTCTTAATTTTGAAACTATTTTTGGTGAATCCTCAAACCTTATAGTCTTAGGATCCTTTTTGATTTTATCTTTCTTAGTTTTCCAAAAAGATTTTGTAAGTCCCCCCGGGGCATCGCCGATCGATACGAGATCCGCATGAGGTCTAGGAGTGCGGAATCCTCCTAGACTCGTTTATTGGTGTAGAAGACGAAGAACACGATTACACACATACAAACACACGAACAAACACACGAATAAGATAAACACATCTGCAGATCCTTTCATATAATAATCATAACTCGTTACATACCAAACACGAAAACAAATGACGGCCGACCCGAGGTGAGCTCTACCTCGGGCCGTCCCACACGACTCTCCCTCTCGGTTTCTCTCTAGACAATTAAACTGATCACAAAACACTCTAACTTTCTGGATTAACCAAACCTAAACAAGACACACACATATATATATAAACAACTTCGCGGGCTTGGGCTTGGGCCTGTAGGCGAAGTTGTTATAACTTCGCCTAAGGCAAAGTTGTTCTAACTTCGCCTATGGCAGAAGTTGTTACAACTTCGCCTATGGCGAAGTTGTTCTAACTTCGTACTTCGTTTCTGCTGAACAGAATTGCATAGCGACGGTCACAAAATGCACCAACGGACTCCCCTTTGACCGTTGCTCTCAATTCTAACAAACACAAAAGATCATCTGTTACAAAACATGCACCAACAGACTCCCTCTTAACTGATGATCTTCTGTTTGCTCTTCAACCAGCCGTGTCTGAAACTGTCTTGTAGCTTCACAAATCTACCAATTACCCAGCGTCTTCCATATCAGATCTCCCCTTCAGTGTAAGCTTCTCCGACTATATAGATTGAGGTCTTTGAAATGCATGCATCCCCGTGCCTAATTGATCATCTCAACCAATCACGTGAGTCTTCTGACTTCACCAACACGTGAAGTTCTTCTAACTTCACCAACACGTGAAGTTGGGCTCCCTCCACAACTTCACCAACACGTCGGCATACGATAAGGTTTAATCTTCAACTACTCAACATCAAGTGATCAATTTCATCACAAAACCACCTTGACAGAATCTAACACACATGACCATTAATTAATCCGAAGCATCTTCAATCACCAGGGATAACGATCAAGAACATAAACACTTTAATTCCCGATTAAATCCAACTTGTTCCAGAATTTTCACTTTAATAAATAAGCATCACGTTTCAGGATCCAATTCTCGAACGCCTTAAAAATAACATAAATAATATGCTCTGACCGCAATCCAGTAATGACGAAAACCTTCAGTTCAATTTGACTTTCTTCAGTTGGTCAACCTCGAACAACAACTATTTCATTGCCCACAAACACCCAAATATATGTCAATATCCAGTTTCAATCAATATCCCATTCACAACCTCAACTCCATATCCAGAGTTGACACGTAAGACCAAGAGATAACAAGTTTCACTCGTTGACGGAACAACGTCTTAGGTCTCAAAATAATCGTGTACACATGGCCATACAGACGAAAACTCCAAACAATTTTTTTTTTTTAACTTCGCCTAAAAGTCAACTTCGCCTAAAAGTCAACTTCGCCCCTCCTTAACTTCGCCTGTCCATAACTTCGCATGTCCACAACTTCGCCTGACTGATAACTTCGCCTAAACCCTAAAATTTAAGCGACAACTTCGCCTGAACCCCATAACTTCGCCTGTGGCGGCTGTTCGGCCAAAAACGCATCAGAAACGTGCCAGAAACACCAAAACGCAGATCTCGAACCATAGCATAAGAGCCTAAGGCTCTGATACCACTTGTAAGTCCCCCCGGGGCTTGGGCTTGGGCTTGGGCCTGTAGGCGAAGTTGTTATAACTTCGCCTAAGGCGAAGTTGTTCTAACTTCGCCTATGGCAGAAGTTGTTACAACTTCGCCTATGGCGAAGTTGTTCTAACTTCGTACTTCGTTTCTGCAGAACAGAATTGCATAGCGACGGTCACAAAATTCACCAACAGGTTTCCTCCTGCGTTTTACTTTATTAACTTTGGAACTCACATCCATTTCACTGGCTTCATTATCAGCTTGACCAGTCCTTGAATCTGGGTTACTAAAAGCTCCTTTTGGGGACTGACTAAGCCGCCATTGAATATCAAGTTGTTGCTTGAACTAGTGTTTACAATGTCTTGCAAGGTGAGAAGAGTGACTACAAACAAAACAACACTTTCTCTTAGGATAACTGTAATAGTTATCAGCATTGTATGACTAACTGAACTGTGAAGAAGAAAATGGATTTGAGAAGTGATACTCACTATCATATCTCATGTCTGAATTGAAACCTCTATCATCATAAGCATTTGCATAATATGTTTCAAGATTTTTGTAACAACCATACCCATAATAATTTCCCTCAACAAAATTGCAACATTAAGGATGACTAAAATGATTAGTTGTTTGAGAAAATGTTTGGCGATTATGAGGTGGAATGTACTTGCTAGAAGTACTTGGTTGATTAACATTTTCAAACACTTTGGTTTTTGCTGAAATATCCTCAGGCTTACAACTTGATGATGAGCAGCTTGGTATGTTCACATTAACAGACTCATTCATATTTTCACATGTTTCAATAAAAGAGTCATTAGACACAGTTTCACAATCAACTTCTGAAGTAACATCAATATTTTCATCCAAAATATATGAACAATGCCAACATCAACATTGTCACAATCAACATTAATATCCGAAAATGAGTTTAATGTATTTTGCATGGAAACAGAGTTGTTATCATTATAGACAGAGTTGACAAATGATTGTTTTGAATTCACATCACACTCAAAAGTGAATTTAAAACACTATTCTTTTCACAATTCATGCCATCTACCATCGATTCCTTATTCGCTAAACCACCCGCTGAACAAGATGAACTACCAATAAAACTAACTGGTTCAAAGATTGGATCAACCACCTTAGGAACTTAGGGACGAATGTCTTAGGTTTTGGTACATGACCAATCTCATAGACCATTTTGTCCTCAGGTGGGGTGTTGAAACTAAAGTGGGGTAGGGACACATAGTTATCATTAAACGAAGGAGGAATGGCTGCATGTTCAAATCCTAGCCCTGAATTTTGTTTCACCCCATTTGTGATCCAATAATACCATTCAACTTATCAGACGTCATTTCAAACTTTTCGACAGCTATTTTTTTTAGCAAGATCTAATTCAAGCTCTTCAATTTTAGCATTGAAACAGTCATTTGTTTTTGGTGAGAATCAACCAACAAATTAGATTCAAATAACTTTTGATGTAAGTTTTCAAATCGTCATGATGAGTTTTAATTCTAGTAGTAAATATCTTTTCAGCTTTCCTATACTCATCATTCTGATATTTAATGTTACATCTTTGATTTTCCGTATTCGTATTTGTTTGTATTTAACCCGATTCTGGAACGTATTTCGGATCCTTATTATTAATAAAATCAAACAATTATAAGTATTTAAGATGGGTATTTTCATTTTATATACTTTAGGTTTTTAAAGTTGTCCATTCTTTGTTTTAAGTTTAAAATAATCAAGAATTAACAATTTTAGGAAGTTTAGGGACAATTATTGACAAAAAAACCAAAATGTTCCACATTGGACCCGGGGCGCCGTGGGGTGGCAAGCTACTCTTGTGGTCGCGCGCCGCCATGGCAAGCCTGTGCAGTTTGTTTGTTTATTATCCTTTCCTAGTTTGTTTTTGGCACAAAATCGTTTATTTTTGGACTAAATCGAGTGAATTGAGCCCCAATAAAAGTAATATAGCCTAAGTACATGTCCATATTCATTACCCCTTGCTTAAGAACGAATTTTACTGCAAATAATATTGATTTGGTCATTAAAATCTTATTCGGTTTCCTAAACGAGTAAACTAACTAAATATGGTTCGTTTTTGTGTATTATATATAAACAAGACTTATTTCTTCTGCAATAAACTTCCCTAAACCCTAATTATACATGCTTAGCGTCACCTACCTCTGTCATACAAATTCCTCTTCGGTTTTATCAAAATACTCGAATAAACAAGCTTTGGTGTTTGACTTTCAAGCATTCTCAACCTTTAACTTCCGTTTCTCATCGATTTAAGCATTATCTGGGTAAGTTGTCTTCTGTAAAGTTATTCATATATATTCCCTATTCAATAACTTTCAATCAATTTCTGAGATTGAAGGGTGTTGACTGGTCAAATCGATTATGTTAATACATGTTTAGTACGTCTCGATCTTTATATGGGTTATTAATGTAATAGATTAATGTATAGGGGTTATAATGTAAATATGGCAAAAAGACCATTCGCTCTATTGTAAGTTACATTTGTTACCCCCGTAACGAATGTAACACATTCGTCTAATTGTAAGCTCATTCGTTAACCCTGTTTAACGAATGAGATAACGAATGAGGGCCATTCGCTATCACTTAAAGTATTAACGAAAAAGTATGTTTATTCGTTAAAGTATTTGTAATGAATGACCTATTCGTTAAGTTAAGTTTAACGAATAGGGTCATCTTCCTATATATACCCCTGTAATCTATTTATCTATACTAGTTATGATTTATCCTTGATTCTCTCTCATTACTCTGTCCATTTGTCCTCTCAAAACACACAGTACACACTAAAGTAATATCAACCTAATCGTATGGATAATCAACGAGATCATCAATGTAATCGTAAGGTCTAGATCCGTTACGTGCTCTATCAAGTGGTATCAGAGCTTGAGACCTGATCTTCGATGATTCTCTTGATGCTAATTGTATAATTCATTGTGTATTGAACTCAATTCATGATGAATTTATCGGAATTGATGTATAATTGAGTTTGATAGTATGGTTTGAGTTCGGAATGGTGTGGTAAATTCAGAGTGTTTAGTTGAATGGTTTGATGGTTGTTTGTGAGTTCGGACTAGTTTAGTGAGGTTCGGATTTGGTTTGGGAACAAGTTTGATGAAGGTTTAGGGTGATTTAAGCTTGATTTGGACGGATTTGTGTTTGAATTGATTTTCAGATTGAATGAAGATTTGAACACTCATTCGTTATGATGAAGACTGATTCGTTAAGATAACTGCCCATTCGTTCATACTTAACTGCTCATTCGTTCAACTTGATTCGCTAAAACACATTCATTATACATCATTCGCTAAACGAATATTGATCCATTCGTTAAGCCATTCATTTGTGAAAATCTTTAACGAATATCACTCATTCGTTAAAGTAACTCTCATTTAATGAATATACTTTATTTGTTAATTTTCCATTCGTTACTCAGGGTAAGGTATTAACGAATATCTATTCATTCGTTAATCATCTCATTCGTTACTATGATCACATTCGTGTGAACAGTAAGTCTAAGTTTACAATTTTACAAGTTTAGTCCCTGAAGTTTAACCAGTGTTCCATCATGACTTCGTAAAACATGTCTTACTATGCATTAGCCTCTCAGAATGTATTACTGCAGCAGATGCTAACCATGGATAATGAAATTGGAAGTCACAACAAATGTCCCAAATTGTTGAAATTGTCAGACTTTGCTCGCTGGGAACCGAGGTTCCATGCTCACTTGGGATTTGTGCATCCAAGTAGTGTGCGTTTTCTAGACGATGTGTATGCAGCACCTTTGGTAGGCAGTGACAACATGAGATGGACACCAAAGGAATTCAAAGAGTATGAAACTCAAGAATTGAAAGATTTTGAGAGTGAAACTAAAGCCTACTCAACTCTTACTATGGCATTACCAGAACAAATTTTTCATCAATATAGTACAATTAAGATTTGTGCTTCTTTGTTCACAACTTTGAAAATAAGAAGTTTGGGGAACACACTTGAAAGTAAGAAGATGCTCGTAAAATTTCAATTTAGAAATTTTATTTTAATGAAAAATGAGACAGTTGAAGAGATGATTAACCGATTTAGTCATTTGATTGTGGAGATGTCAAGTGTTAATCTTGAGCCAACTGAAACAGATAAGATTGATACACTGAAGAATGCTTTACCTCCTTCATATTCAACTTTTCTGTTTGTATTGAAAGAGAACGGTTTCTTTCGAAACACCGAGCTCACTGTTGTGCAATTCATCAACAAGATTGAAGAAAGGGAATTTGATATTAAATGTCAAAACTCGTTGAAATAAAATCAAAATCAGCAATCTTCAACTCAAAACCCTTCACTCTATGGAGGTGCCTTGCCAGCTAATCATTCTTCAAGTTCTGTACCAATCAATGCTTTCTTTGCTCAATCTCAAGAAGAAATTTCTAATGTAAACTGTTCTCCTAATGTATGCTTTATGGAAAATGGAGCTAATGCAAACACAAGTGCTCCATCATCAAGCTTGCCTAAAGTAAATCTTCAAGAGGCTGAACAACAGTTTGCTCTCTTGTGTGCTTTCATGACTTCATATGAACAGTTTGTTGGAAACAAGATTGCTACAAGTGAATTAACAGATGAAGATTATGATCAAATTGACCCGGGTGATCTTGAATTAATGGATCTCAAGTGGAACATGGCTATGATCGTTAGAAAGGTAAAGAGATTCATGTAGCGTACTGGGAAAGATCTTCCTGCTTTGAATAAAAGGGTCGGATTTGATAAACTGAAGGTGAAATGTTACAGTTGCGGGGACTTTGGCCATTTTGCCAAAGAATGTGATAAGACAAGAAAAGAATATTCTGGGCCACGCAATTCAGAAAGACCTTCTGGGAAGAATTCATCTGGTGGGGATAAGATTATAGACAGTATCTGGTGGTGAACAAGATAAGTCTCCTGCTACTCAAGCTCTAGTGGTTAATGAAGCTGTTGATTGGTCTCAACGTCTGTTGGGAAATCAAGCAAATGTGGCAATTGTTGAACCAGTAGAGAAATTCGAAGATGCTAGTAGTGATAATGTATCAGAGGGAACTGATTCTTCTGATTCTGAGACAGATACTGATCAAAACTTGTCTTCTCAAACTAAATCAATCCCTGATCAAGTTGAATCTTATGCATGCATGGCTAAGATTGATGAGGTATGTGTTCAACCTCTAACTAATGTATCTGAATCTTTAACTGAAGTGATTGATTGTGTTGAATGTGCTATATTTAAAGCCAAACTTGAAACAGCCTTAAATCAGAACAATAATCTCACAAAAGATCACTTTATGATCAATGAGTGCAACAAACAGAAAACAAAATTGCTAGAGCAATCAACTCTTAAAATTCAAAAACTATCTGAAAGCAATCATGATTTTAAAGCTAAGGTCCAGTGTAAGATCATCGAAGTTGATCAACATTTTAAGGAGATTCTTCGACTCCGAACTTGTATTTCCAATCTTGAAAATGAAATAATGGAACTTAAAAATAAACTTGGAAAATTCAGAGATTCTTCATTTCTTTTAAATGAAATAATCGAAGTTAACCATTCACATAAGAAAAATGGAAAACAAGGTTTGGGATATATCGAAATTCCACCTCCTTTTAAGCATGATTACAGTAGCATTCCCGATGTGGAAAAATGTTCAGATATGTCTACTGTTAAATCTGAGAATGTTGATACAACTGAAACTACTCGTGAACCAATTCATGTCAAAAGTAAAAATGTTTTCACCAAAAATGAATTGGATGGGTCAATCGAGGAGTTGACTGAACCAAATGAGATTGTCTAAAACAAAGATATACCAGTTGACAATCACATTCTGTGCAAACCCAAAGATTTTGAACAAACAGTGTATGATTCAAAGTCCTTGGGTGTTTCATCAAACCCTTCAGAAATTCCCAACATAATTTCTAAGGTAACATCTAATGTATCTCAATCAGACAAGCCTTCGGTGTCTGATGAGGAGTTAATGAGATTCATTAATCCTAAACCAAAATCTTCAAGTGGAAAGATTTTTAAATTAAAGGGTTTATCAAAAGTGTTCTCAGACAAGGAAGTTCCTTTGAACCTTCTTAAACCTGAAATGATTGAAAGTGTATATCAAGATGATACTTCAAAAGTTACCGAACTTGAACAAAAATTCTTTCAATCAAAATCTACTAATGTTCAAGTGAAATCTCAAAGTAATGTTTTCAAACACATTAAATTTGTCAAATCCTCAGGATTGGAGAATTCTTCGAATTCAACAAATCTTGAATTTTATATAAACAAAATGGGTTTAAAACATGAAGTTCCAAAGTCGGTAACGTTTGAGAAACCCAAAGGTGATATTCGTCAATCTTTGCTATCAAAGACTATCTATGCTTCACCATCAAAATCTTTGGACTCTGGATTATGTTTCAAGTGTGGTGAACCTGGTCATGTTTCCAAAAAGTGTAAAACAAAGATAGATGATATCAAAAGTCCATTAACTCGAAAGACTGATTTGTTTCCAAACATAACAGAAAATCAAGTTGATGAGTGTGTTATAATGTATTTGAATGTTAATCCAAAGAAAGTTATTCGGATTGATTCGGTTAATTTATCAAACAAATGTGTTGACCGTGCTCAACCTATTTGTTCAAACACTGATTCGGGTAGAATATGTGATGGCTATTTAAAGAAGAAAAACAAGAACCGTGTCACTTATTCTCAAGTACCGAATACAAGTGTTAAGTTATCATATTCTCTGAAAGTCTCAAAGGGAGAGCCCAAGACTGAGGCTTGGGCTGCCTTTTTGAACTAATCATTTTACTTATTTGTGCAGGGCACATCTAGGTCCGTGTCCAATTACAAATGGATATTGGATAGTGAATGTTCTCGGCATATCACCAGCAACCTAGATCTTCTAAATAACATCAAAGATATTCAAGGGGGTTATGTTGCGTTTGCTGGTAACCATGGTGGAATGATTACGAAGGAGGGAGAAGTTTCAAACGGGAAAGTGACGTTTGAAAAAGTTAATTATTGTGAAAAGGTGGATCATAATCTGTTGAGCTAGTCACAGATTTGTGATAAGAAATTCACCACTATTTTCACTAACAAGGAATGCGTCATCCTTCAACTGGGATACACGATTCCTGAAGACATGGTTGTCATGCGATCACCTCGATCAAATGATATTTTTATACTTGACATGAGTTATGATGTACCAGTTTCACCCTCAGCTACTTGCTTCGTATCAAAAGCTACTAAAAAAGATTCTATTCTTTGGCATTGACGTATGGGACACATTCACTTACGAAAGATGAATTTTCTTAAGGCAAACGAGTTAGTGGATGGTGTGTCCCTCAATCACTTCAAGTTCAATGATCACTGCGTCGCGTGCAAGAAGGGGAAACAAAAGAAGAAATCACATCCAAGCAAGTCACTAAGCACGATCGTTACTCCTCTGGAACGACTTCATATAGATCTCTTCGGTCCGGTGAACCGTGCCAGTATTGCTGGAGATTTTTACTGTTTGGTAATGACGGATGATTTCTCACGTTACTCATGGGTGTTATTTATGGGATCGAAGGATCAGACTCCTGTCTTAATTCAGAATCTTATCACAAAGATCGAATCACTTTTTAAACTGAAAGTGAGATGAATTCGTAGTGACAACAGAACTGAATTCAGGAATAATGTATTGGATTTCTTTTGCATTCAGAAAGGAATTCATCAGGAATTCAGTGCACCATATGTTCCTCAACAAATGGTGTATCTGAAAGAAAGAATCGTATGCTGATTGAAGCTGCAAGAACGATGCTCGCTGATTCAAAGCTACCTGTTCAATTCTGGAACGAAGCTATGAATACCGCATGCTACACACTGAATCGCGTACTAACTGTAAAGAAGCTCAAGAAGACGAGTTACGAGCTTCTGAATAATCGTAAGCCGAACTAAAAGTATTTGGAGCCATTCGGGTGTCCGTGTACTGTTTTGAAGAAAGATGCTGGAAATTCGATGAGAAAGATTTTGATGGTTATTTCTTGGGATACAACTCTCCTAAGAAGCGGATATTCAATATTTCTTCAGGTTGTGTGGAAGAATGGTATCACGTTGATTGCCAAAGTTATTCTACTTCGCCAACTGGTACTGGTCCCGACTGGATGTTTGATTACGATGGTTTATTTAATTCGTTTACTTTAATGGTTGAAGAAGTCCCTGAAGATCTCATTAGATATTATTTGGAGGAACAATGTCTTCCGAATCCAAGGTGTTCTTCAGTTAATGTAAATGACTCTCCTAATGTATCAGAAACGTCGAACAAAGTTTCTGAATCTTCCGGTGATGCTGAGTTTGTGGATTCATCGTCTGCTATGTTAGATGAAGCTCTAGAGACAACTGAGCCAATTCTAATTAGTGATGATTCACCGACTGTCTCTTTCGATTCAGCGGCGGAAAATATTACCAATTTGGGTAATAATGTATCTGTCCCTGCCAATCCTTCCTTAAGGATTCATTCGAGTCATCCGCAAGAACAGATAATTGGTGATGTGAATGATGGGGTTCGCACAAGACACCAACTAGCTAATGTATGTGATGATCAAGTTGATTGTAATGTATCTCCTTCCGAGGATTCGATAGTTTGTGCTTATGCGGATTTGCACTCTTCGGGTATCCTTAGTATCACACAATACACCTGCTTCCTGTCACAGATAGAACCGACTAGTGTCGCAATGGCACTCAAGGAACCATCTTGGGTTGAAGCTATGCAGGAGGAGTTGCAACAGTTTATACGACTGGGTGTATGGGACTTAATTGATAAACCCGATCGCGTAAAGAAGGCGATTCCAACTAAATGGGTCTTTAAGTGCAAAAAGGACGACCGCGGGGTAATTGTGAGAAACAAGGCACGATTGGTCGTACTTGGATATAATCAACAAGAAAGCATAGATTATACTGAAGTATATGCTCCGGTGGCACGACTAGAGGCTATACGTATCTTTCTTGCCTATGCAGCCTATAAGAATTATAAGGTTTATCAAATGGATGTGAAATCGGCGTTCTTAAACGGAGCTATTCATGAAGAAGTATACGTGAAGTAGCCTCCCGATTTCGAGGATCCAGATTTTTCCGAGCGTGTTTATCGGTTAAACAAGGCTCTTTATGGTTTACATCAGGCCCCGAGAGCCTGGTACAGCACATTGGCTGACCATTTGGTAGAGAGTGGATTTACAAGAGGGATTGTGGATTGTACATTATTTTATAAGAACGTGGGTGATGATTTGCTCCTCGTCCAAATCTATGTGGACGACATAATCTTTGGTTCGACGAACGACAGCTTGTGTAAAGATTTTGAAAAGACGATGCAAACCAAATTCGAGATGAGCTCGATGGGAGAGATGAACTTTTTCTTAGGATTGCAAGTTCACCAGTCTGATTCCGGGATTTTTATCCATCAGACAAAATATGTGAACGATGTCTTGAGCCGATTCGAGATATCTGACGGCAAAATTCCTTCGACACCCCTTCCCGTGGGTCACAATTTATCACCGGATGAATTGGAGGATATCGTTGATCCAACCCTATATCGTGCTATGATTGGTTCTCTCATGTATTTGACTGCATCGCGACCTGATATTATGTTTGTTGTTTGTTTGTGTGCTAGGTACCAATCGATTCCCCGAGTGACTCACCTGGCGGCAGTAAAGCGCATCTTCCATTATCTGAGGGGAAATCCAGACATTGGGTTATGGTATCCCAAAGACGATAAGTTCGATCTCACCGCTTTACTGATTCGGACTATGGAGGATGCAAAATCAACTTCAAGTCTACATTAGCGGAATGTTAATTTTTAGGAAATCGGCTTGTTTCCTGGCAGTGTAAGAAGCAGACAACAGTCTCAACTTCAACAGCCGAAGCGGAGTATGTGGCGGCCTCGAGTTGCTGCTCACAGGTTCTCTGGATCCAGCAACACTTGCGGGATTATGGTTTGAAGTTTCTTAATACTCCCATTTTAATTCTGCTGCAATTTCAATCGCCAAAAATCCGGTTCACCATTCGAAAACCAAACATATTGAAATCCGTTATCACTTCATACGTGATTGTTTTGAAAACAAATTAATATCAATTGATAAAATTCACATGGATTTTCAAAAGACTGATCTTTATACCAAAGCATTTGACAAAACACGTTTTCAATATCTGCTGGGTATAAATGGTTTAAAAACTTTACAAGATATTCAAAAGCTTGGTTAAATCATTTTCTTTCTTGTTATGTTTTGATTTTTGTTGTTTTTAGGGGGAGAAAAATATAAAATCCAAAAATATTGTGTTTTCAGTTTGTACAGAGAAATTTGAAAAACTCCAAAAACATTCAAATAGTGAAAAATTTCAAAAACATTGAAAAATGCTCCTCAAAATGAGTTTTGAAGTAAAAAGGGAAAATGATAGTACATTAACGGGGTTGATCTAGTACATGGATAAACTAGATTAAAAATTACCATAAGGCCAACAATATGATATTCAAAGATAGGCTTGACAGACTATATAAGAACTGATAAGATATAAAGATAATGAATGCCGAACATAGTGGAATTACTTCTTGAAAGATTGATACTATATCTGATTTAAAGAAAAGTCAAAAGTCAAAATGATTACTGTGTGTGCATGCTTTCATTTTTGAAGAAAATTCTGCTTTGTTTTTATTTTATTTTGCAAAGAAATTCAACTTTATTTTTTCTTTATTTTTATTCAAATATTGGATCCTCTCCTGCGCGATAAGATTATCCGACCTGAGGGTTAATATTTGAGTATTCTGCTTTATTTTCTTGGTGTTTCGTATGAAATCTTGGAATTTTTCCGCGCGATAATACGGGATTATCCGAATTGAGGGTTAAGATTTTATGCAACTTCAACTTATTTTTATCTTTTTATTTTGTTGAAATGGAACCTTATCTGCGCGTAATCACACCGAACTTGAGGGAAAATTTTAACTTTCTGCTTTATTTTCTTGTTATTATTTTTGCATGAGTCACAGTTAATCAAAATTTGAAAAATCAAAGAAAAACGTACATGTGAAATTCACTGTATAAGAGATAGAAATGTTATATCTGATTGATGGGGTTCACATATGGTTTTGTGCCTAATTGAACCAAATTAAAGCATATCGTAAAGTTTCCGACAAGTCTGTGGAAAGTTTAAGAGGACAATTATATCTGCAATCATCGTTGGGTTACGTGTATAATAATCATCGAAATTGAAGTGTTACTTAGTGATATTTTCGTCAATATGATTCCCTGCTCAACTCACAAAATATGTACTGCTTTAATAGTCTAGTCGTTTAGTGTTTTTCGTTATTTGTTCATTGAATATGTTTTTTGAAAATCCAAAAAGATTTTTCTTGCCTTTTCAATTCTGCTTTAGTTTCAATTTACCAAGCTAGCGAATAATTCAAAAAGAAAAAGGAAAAGAATTGATCCCCAAAAAGTTTTAAGTTAATCGTGCTTAATGTATTTACAACTGGTATCAGTTGTGTTTTTAACGTAAAATCCATTTTTAATTTAAACTTTACCGATCAATGGTGATCGGGTATTTTTAATGTATAAAATCAAACCTTAATGGGATTGTTTAATTATTTAATTATTTTTGAAACCCTAATTGGTTTTAATATTATTTAATTTCCTTAAGAGATTTGTATCTCTTTCGCTAAGGAAAACTTGGTGCTTCGTTAAATGGTTTAACGAATGTAAATCCATTCGTTATTTAATCATAACGAATGAGTTTCTTATTCGTTATAAATACATTCGCTTCCGTTGTGCATAACGAATGGAAGACATTCGTGTAACCATTAACGAATAGAATGAATTTAATTTATCATTCGTTAATATATTAACGAATGACCATCTCATTCGTTAGAAACATTAACGAATAGCGTATAATCGTTAAAGTTTAACGAATGAGAGACCCTTTCGTTTAAAATTTTAACGAATCTGGATTATAATTTAACGAATGAGGCCATTCGTTAGTTCAAATTTTGAACGAATGACCTCGAGTTGTGTGAAATTATTGGGTTTATAATCCCAATGACAGACGAATGACCTTTCATTCGCCATTTCCTATTTCACCATCACCCTAACCAAACTCTTGCAAATTTTTCTTGAGATCTAATCTGTGTTCATTAGACCAATTGAATCTCATCAGTGATTTCCACAGGTACTGGTGAGTTCATACATATGATTTATGTAGATTTTCATTGGAAATTTAAGTGTTTATGGATTTGCATGTTAACCGAACAGTTAGCATCGATTATAGTCCATAATTGAATCGATTATCGAAGCAAATGATATACATTAATGTAGTAAAACGATTATCGATCTTCTTGGTTAGGAAAGATTGTTTAATTTCATCAGTTATTTACTGATTGCAACGATGATGTTCGTCATTGTTGACTCTCCTTTGTCAAAATCAAGTTAATTTTGACCTTTGATAAGTCAATTGGTGATTCGTTACTTATATAACGAATGACTTATCAGATTCGTTAAATTTATTTAACGAATGATTATTTAAGTTGGTAACGAATGAGGTATAACGAATCAGGTTGATTCGTTAGATAGTTAAAACTCATTCGTATAACATTTGTTAACGAATATGTTTCATTCGTTACAGGTAACGAATGGAAACAATTAATATTAACGAATATGTTTCATTCGTTAAAGGTAACGATGGAAACAATTAATATTAACGAATATGTTTCATTCGTTAAAGGCAATGAATGTAAATATAATGTATAACGAATGTCTCATTCGTTTAGTTCTTTTAACGAATGAGATGCCCATTAGTTAATCAGTATTGAATATTGTATTAATGTTTGTTATTTTTCACAAACATGGCCGACGAAAATGTTCAAAATCCTGCTCTAGAGCAAAATCCGATGGTTAACCTTGCTGAAGCTGAACCTGCACATGTACCAGTTGTCTTGTCTTGGAGTGAAAGTCATAACATCTGTGCATATCTCGAGCCTCAATTTGAAGATACACCGATTTTTGGCGGGATGATCAGTTTCTTGATTCGATCAAGAATTTACAAGGCCATATCCACTCGCACTGTGGTATATCAGAAGATTATACGGGCATTCTGGAATACAGCTCGATTAAATGAAGTAGAGAATCAGATCGAGGCTGTTATTCAAGACAAGCAAGTGGTGATCGATGTTAATGTTATTCGAGATTCGTTGGGCTTTATTGGTTCAATCAACGATCCATGTGAGTTCAATAAAGATTTGATCAGAGGGTTATTCAATCGTGTAAAGTATATTGGTGATCTGGGAAGGTCCATGTACAACAAGGCTAACTTATGCGAACAATACAAGTACTTGTTACATGTATTGATACACTGTCTTGGTGGACGAAGAGGTGGCTTTGATGAGTTTCGAGCTATGTTGCAATCTGCTTTTGTTGCCTTGGTGTTGAATAAACCATTTAACTTCTCTGAAATGGTTTATTATCACTTGAAGGAGAACTTGACGAGCCGCCATAAGTTTTTAATGTATCAAAGATTCCTCCAGATGATAATCAATGATCTTCAACCTGAGCTGATTAAAGATCAAAATGATGTGATGAAATTAAAGCATATGGATGAGGAGACTATGAAACGTTTGAGATCGTATCGAGGTCAGAGTCTTGCAGATAGACCAAGGTTCAAGCGTTTGATTGGTCACTTGGTGAATATTGATTATATTGCACCACCTAATGATTGTTGGATTCATGATGACTCCGATTCTGAACGTGAAGGTGGTGGTGGTGGGAATGGTGGTGATGGTGGTCCTGGACCACAAGCCGAGTTAAGTTATGAACAGAAGCGTAAGCATAAAGGAAAAAGAACCGATGATGGAAAATGGGGAGAAACCCAAGAAACAACGAGTTAGAAGGGGTTCGGGTATAGAGATACCGAGTCAACCATTTGTACCATCTACTGTTGTTTCTGCTTCAGTTATTCCTGCTACTACTTCTCAAGTTGAACAGAGAATTCCACAATCTCCTACTCCTACTCCTATTACAGATTTTCCTCGTTCTCCAACACCTGTGCAAATGCCTACTTCTCCAATGCCTCCAACTCTGACTTTGGCTACTACTGTGAGGCCTGATCCTCATTTTGGAGACATATTACATACTGTATTGGCACGGATGCCTACACCACAGCCAACTACTCCTATTACTCTTGTTACTCCGACTATGTTGCCAAGACCTGAGCATTCCTTTATGTCATTCAGTCGTCCTCAGGGTCCTATGCAACCGGTGCATCCGAATTTCTATCTTATGGCTCCCCAAGCTCAATGGTTTCACATGATGAATCTGTTGCATTTACAACATACTCAAATGCAAGCAGATAGAGCTGCTCATGAGTTAGCACAAAGGAATTTGTTGCGGCATATCCAGTTTACGCAACTTGAAAACAGGGAACTTCGAGCCCTGATTGCTGCTCAGGGGGAGAGATTGGATAAACAGGATGAGATCATTCTTCAGTTGACTTGTAAAGAAGATGAATTGAAGAAATTAAAGAATGATGAAGATGATCAAGATGGTGCAGGGGGTGGGGTAGATCAGCAACCGGGCGGGAGTTCCACACCGTCGGCGGGTAATAAGACTGATGCGAGTGTTGGTGGTGGGTCTGAAGCTAGTAATCTACAGATTGTTCCATACAAAGATTACACAAGAGCCAAGCCAATAGATGTTATACCGGCTAACATGCTTCTGTTTGTAGGCATGGATGGGATTGTGTACAGTATGGTGAATGCATATGAGATCGAAGAAGGTGAATTTGTTGATCATTCATTAACCAAAGAACAAATTGCCTTGCTTCTGGATCTAAATGAGGAAGAGGTAGATGTGTTGGGAAAGAGTGTGGATGTGGATATTGAGATTGAGGAAAGTATGAATACAGGTATTCCTCATGGGAATGTACCTGATTTTGAAGAAGTAGAAGTTGAAGACGTTACTGCTGAGGAGTACCCTGAGTTCTATACCGACAACAATACCAACGACTCAGGTATTCCATTTTTCACTACTGAGCACTTTGACGTAGCAGAACGTCGTTTACAGGAAGAGAAAGATAAATTTAAAGCTGCTGAACAAGTCATACTGATAAGAAGCGTAAACATGCTTTGGATGGTATGTTTGAACATAATGTTGCAAAGATGAACAAGATGATCGAGACTTTTCGTTATCACGAACGAGAAGAAGTCAAAGTTGAAAAGGCTCGAGCATCAGCATACCAAATGAAGAAGTACAAGCCAGCTAAAGATGTGAGAGGTGATTTGGTGGCATGGCAGTATGATTCAGATCTTAAGGTATATATTGTGAAGTGGGAGCATGGTATTTATTATTTCAAACGCCCACACGATATCTTATCTATGCCCAGATGGGATGTGAGAACACTAGCTAATCGACCATTTGTGAATCGTGGAGACGATAAGTGAGCTAGTTGGTTCTATAAGCAGTTATTACATGAAACCCGTTTTGGTTTCAAGTTCTTCAAGCCACAGGTGCCTACTCATAAGTACATTGATGAGATTGATACTCGCACAGGCTGGAGGAAGTTAATATTACAGGTAAAGCCGCCTAAAACAATGAAGAGGGTTCCAATGAAGACATTTCCTCAGAGTCTGTTCACCTTATTTAATTATTGGTACTACGACAATCATACAGGTGAAGCGGTTATTGTATATAGTCACGGTTCCAACACGAAGACAATACGTGTGATTGACTCAATGTGGCTAGTTAACTTATCTGAGTCTGACAACGATGCTTTATTTACTAGTCAGATTAGATTTGCTAACGTAAGAGACTACGAGCTTGCTATGCAGTTTTATAAGGTTGTTAGAGTCTGTTATGCATACAAGATTCACGGTTGCGTTGACTGGAAGACCAAGATATTCCAGAGATAAGAGATAAAGAGCTCGAGACGAGGGGGAGTTTATTAATACATGTTTAGTACGTCTCGATCTTTATCTGGGTTATTAATGTAATAGATTAATGTATAGGGGTTATAATGTAAATATGGCAAAAAGGCCATTCGCTCTATTGTAAGTTACATTCGTTACCCTGTAACGAATGTAACACATTCGTCTAATTGTAAGCTCATTCGTTAACCCTGTTTAACGAATGAGATAACGTATGAGGGCCATTCGCTATCACTTAAAGTATTCACGAATAAATATGTTTATTCGTTAAAGTATTTGTAACGAATGACCTATTCGTTAAGTTAAGTTTAACGAATAGGGTCATCTTCCTATATATACACCTGTAATCTATTTATCTATAATAGTTATGATTTATCCTTGATTCTCTCTCGTTACTCTATCCATTTGTCCTCTCAAAACACACAGTACACACTAAAGTAATATCAACCTAATCGTATGGATAATCAACGAGATCATCGATGTAATCGTAAGGTCTAGATCCGTTACGTGCTCTATCAGATTAAAACCCGTTAAAGGGCATAATAGTCAACAAGTTTGACTACTCGTTTTCTCATGTTTCTGGTCAGAACTGACGTTCGGTCCAGAAGACTTTTATTTTCGTAACGAGATTTTAAGGCTACTAACCAAAACCCGACTTCTAACTCGCTGTTCGAATTCTGGTAAGTACTAGCTCGCTTAAACGTTTAATCTATCATGACCAGAGTTCTAGACATTCGTTTGGAACGATTCCAGCGGAAACGAGTTCAGTTTTACTCATATTTTCTTATCTCAATGTTTCAGGTTCAGTTGGTTTATTTCATTCGACGCATTAGAAGACGATCCATTTAATTCTAAACTCGTTTATCTTTATTATTATTCACTTGCCTTCGATTTAAGGTGAGTTTGATCATTTCCCTTATTTTACTATTTTCAAACGTTTTGGGGACATATTCATATTTTCCATCACATACACACACACACACAAACTCGCAAACATAATTATTGTGCGTATATCAATTAACTGCTATTTGCTATTTGCTTATGTGTTTACATTCTATTATGTTTCAGAGAGGTCCATTAGAAGTCTAGCATGTCGGTATGATTATACTCTGTCTTAGTAACCTGAGCCCGATTCGCTTTGTGATGGTAAACCGACAATCACAGTCAGTCATTGTAGCCAATGCCCATTTAGCAAAGCAATGGTTAAATGGCACACTATTATGTCTATGGCTTGTTTGCGGTTTGATTGATTATTACACACATATGTTTGTTTGCGCATTTAACATTTATTACCTATTAGATATATATACTATTATTATTTGTGAAAATTGGTGATCATCTCACTCAACATGTGTTGTTGACAAACTCTATTCCATTTTCTACGCATATGCAGGTTATCGTGTGACTTGAAGCTTGACGTGAAAGACATCTAGAAAAGACCATATGGAACTTAATGAAGACTATCTTATTTAAATCTTGATTGGATTATTTGTTTTAAATTATTTGTTTGTGTTATGAATGTATGTGCACTTTGTATGAAATAATTAATTTAATAGATATTGTCACATTTTTATTTATGATAGTATCTTCGAGCTGTGAACAATCGGCTCACGCCCCGGCATTTCCGTCTTAGGTTGGGGGTGTGACATTTAAAGCATAGGTTTTCTCTAATTAATGCATCATTATGAGTTCTATAGTTTTCTACCTTATCGATGCAAGCTTGAGAGAAAAGATGTTTGTGTTCGGGAGTGTCAGAGTTGCTTGACTGCTTCCACCTATAGCACAACCAGGAATGATAGGACTTGCTTGTCTGCTTCCACATGCAGCACTTATCCCAGCTTTATTTTCTTTGGATTGAACAAAATATTGATCTGCCTTAACTCCATTGACTAGATGAACTGTAGGATAAGATTGGCTCAGAAAAGCTAAACTAGCACCAGAACTTGTAGATATACCATCATGATTCAAAGAAGTGACATGATTGTTCATTCGGAGCTTGTCATCCATTTCAAAAGACTTGATGGTAGAAGTCAACTCAGAGAGTGTTGTAGTATTCAGGTTTGTGGTTCTCTTGATGGTAGTCACATTGCTGTTCCGTGTGTAAGGCAATAAATTCAACAATTTGTTGATCTCAGACAAATCATTGATGATACCGGCACTTCTCATTTTAGTGATGAGTGACTCAAATCTGTTGATGAGAGAGAGAAACGATTCGCCTTGAATATGATTAAACATTTTGAATTCTTCTTTTAACATTTTAATAATTTTTTTTTGAGAAAGCGAAAAAAATTTGCGTTTTTTTTTGCTACAGTACTCGACTCGATTTGCTACATCAACTTTTATTTTAGTTTTATTTTAATTTTGTTTCTTTTAAAAAGATAACACCTAAACTACTAATAAAGTCCAAAAGACTTTAGTCTAAAACCACTAAATCGTCATAAATCTGAGTTTTTCAATCAAATCTGAACTGGACATAAAAACTCAAAAACACCAAAACATAGATTTGATGATTTTCGTGTAGATCTAAGGTATAGGGTACTCCAAAAGTAGTTAATAACACGAAAAAAAACCTTAAATCCAACAAAAACTTAGATCAAAATCCGAAAAGTATAATCCGAAAACCATAAAAACTTGAGCCGAAAGCTCTTATACTAATTGTATGTCCTAAATAATGGATCTCACAACTTTACTCGAATCAATCTGTGCTGTTAGTTAGCGGAAATCACTAACATTTGGATCTCGGATCTTAGTTTTGCAAACACAAAAGAGAGAAAAAGGTGAAGTTTTGTAGGAAGTTGTACGGAGAATTGTGGGAAAATGACCCTTTTATAGGGTCCCTATTTCTCCAAGGTTTTCATTTCACGGGCCCAAGTAGGATTACCCAATGAGCTTTTATCGTACAAAATAAACATACTGAGTATATAATAAGCCGACTATAAGCAAGCTGAAAGACATACACAATCTTAACAATAATATAGAATATTAGCCATACACAAACCTCCACAAACCCCTAAAAATTTTATACATATATAACAAAGGAACGACCACAACACGGGCTCGTTTCTCCCCTCCGTTTTTCACATGTCACATCCACAAACCGACAAATATAACGTTGTGGATGCTCTAATACACATTATATACTTTAAGTTTGGACCCCAGTTTTTAAGGCCTCTAATTCTCCACAGATATTATTAACTTTTTATAAAATAATTTGCTAATTTCTACATTATATTATTATTATTTATATAACTTGACATACACATACATTTTTTTTAACTTCATTTTAGTTTATCGTTGCCGGTTTTAACTAGAATAGAGATCAATGATTGTTGGTAGCTAGAAGTTTCGTTACCCTTTTTATCATAGTAAATTATTGTTGCAATAATCAGTTTTCTAGTGTTGATGTTGCGTGACACATGACTCATGTAAAATTGTACCTGTAAATCTCAATAGTTTATTCGTCAGCATAGCCCGATTAGTGGACAACATGGAAACACACGACTTGCTACATCCGAAAACACATAAAAGTTAAAGCTTATGAAAATAATAGTTGAACATAATCTTCTTGCAATAACTAGAAATGAAGGCTGCAATGTTCATGATTAACATGAAACATGCATTCTAAGGGTGACATACTTATATTTTCTTACTTAGTGTTATATAAATATTAATACTTGAATTGTTAACTTGTGTTCACTTAATTGAGACTACGTAAAAGAATGCCTTCAAAAGTGATCCCCGGGCCAAAAGCCAAAGCAAGTCCCCACTCTTCAGCATTCTCTTTATTCATCAACTCATCCCTCATATACTCCATCACATAAAATATAGTGTTACTACTCACATTCCCAAAATCCATCAAAGCCCTCCTGCTACAATCCAACTTCTCCCCTCTTAACTTCAATGTACTTTCCAACCGGTTCAATATCGCCGGACCACCTGGGTGCACCGCCCAAAACAACTCATTAAAGTCCTCCAAACCACCACCACCTTTCTCCATCAACTTCTTGCAAAACCCTTCAATGTTATCATCAATCTTTTGAGGCAAGTCGCGTCCAAGTTTAAAGTTTATCCCCTCTTCGGTCAACCGTCCATCAATCACATTATGAGTCCCCGGAAGGAACTGCTGCATCGCGTAGCTCAGTTCTAGAAACGGGGACTCAACATTGGAGATGGGGTCTGCACCAATAATAGCTGCTGCAGCTCCATCTCCAAAAAGAGCTGCCCCGACCAAGTCATATGGTCGGGACTTGTTTGGTGGCCGAAACCCTAAAATGGTGGTTTCGGAAGTGGTCAATAATACTCGGCTTCCAGGGTTGTTTTCCGCGATATCTTTAGCGATTCGAAGGCCTGTAACACCTCCGTAGCATCCTAAAAAGTATAGCATTACGCGATTAACATCATTTCGCAGCCCTAGCTCGCTAGCAAGATAGAGATCACCTCCTGGAAGACGGATTTCGCTTGAGGAAACATAGACTATGTGAGTGATGTCCTCAACAGGTCTCCCCCATTGTTTGAAACATGCTAAACTAGCTTCTTTCGCCATCTCGGTTACAGCTTGGTTTGCTATGCTGAGCCTTTGAGAAATAGTTGCTGTGCCTTCTGTTGCTAGTTCTGGATATTTGTCAAGGATTTCCTTTGACATTACTGTGTATCTGGTTTTCACAGTAGTTGTTTTGCCTATCATTTCAAAACCAACAAAAGGATTAAGAAAATTTACAAAAATAAATTCTCACTAGTTCACAAATACGTATTTGCTACGAAATTTTGCTAGATTCCTAAGGGAATTGGTAGCAAAAATCGTAGCAAAACTTGTAGGTAACACCCATAGTCAAATTATTTGTTGAACTCTATAGCAAAAAAGTATTTAGATAAAAATCCGTAGCAAAACGTCTAGCTAAAATAGTGACAACCCCCCCCCCCCCCTTCAGTTAAAACCGTCAAAATATGATTTGATAGATTAAGGATGATATTTGTAGCTACGGATCAAATCTGTAGCAAAATAGGTGTTTGCTACCGATATGACGAAACCAAATACCTATATATATATATATATATATTGTTTTATAAAAATAAAAATCTTACTAAATGACATTTGACTTAATTTTCCTACATTCACTACTAGAAGAAAGTAGTCTGATACGACGAACTTTTCCCGACGACATATCCCTATTTGTGAATTTATCGCCGGCATACCTTTTAGCAACGACATGTCGTCACAATAAAATAAAGTTGCTTACACAAGCGTTCGAGTTTCTCTTTCATGCAAAGTCGGCACAATTTGTGTCACGGAAATAGCCTTCAACCAAGCAATCCTGTGGAACGAGTTGGCTCGGAAAGGCCTTGCTGATTGCTAGCACGGTGGCTTTTCCTGGGGTGGGAAGACGCCTAGTTGCCGATGAGTCAGACACACCGTTGCCATTAATCTTTGACATGGTTACTTTTGGGAGGAATTGAAAGTTTGGTGGAGATAAGTTGATTAAGTTGGATGTATATATAAGGAAAGAGTTAGATGGTTCTTGGAGGAAGTTTGGTTTGGAGAAAAAGTGAAACAACATGAATAGGCTATAAAATTGCTTAGGAAATACTTCTTGGATTGTTTGGGTTCATAATTTGTGTGTTGGAAGTGTGAAGAGAGAAGTAATTCAAGAATCATTTATTATGTCAAATATGTATTTTCTTTAAGTGGGAAACCTGATTTCAACTAACCATTTTAACCTTGTAGTGGAGGCTCTTATGAGTTAAATCCAAAGATTTTGAATGATTTTATGTCTGACTTGAACAAAGATAGTTCTTCTTAATTGACAACTCTAACAAGCAAGCCCAATTTCTTTTATTAAAGATAAAGAAAAAGAAAGTAGCCCATTTATATCATCTGTTTGCTCCTTTTCAAGCCGTTTTCTAAGTCCATATAGATGTCCAACTGGCCATTTTGAAGAGCATGTAAACCTTTCTTCAATATATAGATTTCTCTTTCCGTTTTTCTGAACTACCTATGACGGGATTTCAGCCGCATTGTCCGCAGGGAGCGTGGCCCAAAACCATGGTCTATCACACCACTAGAAAACAAATTTTGATCAAACAAAAGTTTGTCAGAAGAAGCGATAGACTAAGGAAAAAGAAAAATTATGTTTTAAGGTTTGTCAGATAATATATACTGTTGATTACTGATGGACAACAAAATTAAGATAAAGGTGACTGTAACAACGATGGCCAATTTGCGAATTAGCTTTTATATAAGATTTCATTCTAGACATTTTAGGTAGTCTTGGGGTGAGGAAAATTGGAGACGAACTGTTTCTCATTGTTCCTTTCTCCAACGGTGACGCATGCCATAAATGCTTGTTCTATATACTCATGTACTTCTATGATTTTCACATTCATTGTTCTTGATCTCTCTTTGATGGCAATTTTTGCTGATATGAACTAATGCTTGTTAGAATTGGTGGCCTTCGAACTAAATTGTACCAAATGAGACAATGAGTTGTTGAATACCTTTTTCGTGTTGGTGTGACGAAAGCTGGTTGTTATAACTCGTGAACTTGGAATTAAAATTGGTCGTGGGCATCCTGAAAGACGTCGACTTCTATATCCTTAGGACCAATTGGCTACTCAAATCTATCCAGGATTGACCTGGCTAGTTACGTCACAAGAGATATGCTTTAATCCAGCCAATGCTAGTAACATCACGAAACAATCATCAATGAAATTATTGTCCTTTTTGTAAGTTTTTATTTTCATTGCATAGGAAGGCTTTCTAAGCCAATTACAAAACAAACTAAAGAGAAATAAACGAAAGACAAAATATTTAGGAAACTTAAAATGATCAAATGGCTTGAATTTGGGAGGGTGTTCATCATCTACAAATTCTTCTGGGATTTCCACCGTCTCGTTATTAAATGTGAAGAAAGCTATAGTGTACCTATCATCTTGCCCGTTTATGAACACCCGATTTAGTAGTGGATCTAAGCTTACTATTACTCCATGCCTAATTACACAAACAACCTAAATTACCATAACAATAGTTGCGAAAGTAAATTTCTTCTTTTAACCATGAGAATCCGTTACAGGTTACTCACATGATATGTTAATACTTAATAATACCTTGTTAAGCAACACTTGATAAGACTATCCTCATTCATAAACCCAAACCAATCTTTATTATAAAACTAATTTATCCCTCCACCTACCCAACACAATCCAACCAAACTTTTCTATACTCATTAGCAACTCAATCCTCACTATTTTTTACTAAGTAAATATAATTTATAATTGTTGTTTTTTTATTAAAAGTGAATGTAAATATAAAAAATTATTTCTTTATCTAAAATAAACAATATATTTTTAATTCAAAAGATTTAAATAAATAAAAAAAATCAGTAATGATTAATATTTATTTATATTAAAAATATATTTTTTTACAAACCATGTTTGTAATAAATTTTATACTTGTATGTTCATAAAAAAAAACTAACAAGACTATGTTTTTAGATTAAAAATAAATAAATATTAAAAGTTATTCAAAAAAAATTAATATTATAGCTAAAACGAATTAGTGTGAAAGATAAAGGGAAAAGATATTAAAAACAAGACCATAAATATCTTGACATGTGACAGTGAACTAGTTTGCAAATTGGTTTGGTGGTGCAAACTAGTTTGGTCTATTTGCTTGATTTTTAATTTTTATTTTTTATCAAATAGTAAAACAAACCATTAATAATTTGCTAATGGAAGTGGTCTAAACAGCATGAAACATAAGCAACACTTGAAAAATAAGGTGGTGCGGTTGATCTCGAATGGGCAATTGGAGAAATTATAAAGTTTAGTGACCAAAGATGATTTGTTGGTGAATAAGTTATCTTCTTATTATGGTTGGTTTATTTTAAAATTAGAAGTTATTTACGTTTTCCTGTTCATTTACATTTTACAATTCACCAAGCAATTAAAAGAACTCTCACTTACACACATGCATTCTCTCACTTCTTTCTTACACATGCAACCCGTGAACTCACATTTAACACACTCGCCTCAATTATTAAAGCTCGTTAATTTTTTTAAAGAATTTGAGTTGGATTTTCTTTATATTTCCTTCCAAATTTGGATGAATTTCATTCAACTTGGGGTTTCATTAGAATTTGTTAATTTATATATTTTATATTTTAGCTTTATTGTTAATTTGCTAATCTTGGTTTTTATATATTTCGTATGGGCACGTTGGAGTTGAATTCATATTGGACATCATTTTCCATGTGATAATGTTTTGTGGCCCATCTCCCTCTTGAAGTTTCTTGATGCCGCCTCTTACCCTACAACCTGCAGTAGTTATTTTTGGTCAGAAACAAGATTGATTGAGTTTCATTCTGTGTGCTTGCGTCATCCAGATTCTGCAAGACATCACAAAAAGATCACTCCCATCGCAAATTGGAAACTCTAGAGTTTTTAGTCCTGTTAACGATTGTTAGGGTTTCAAACCCACATCGTCTTCATCTATTTTTCTTTGTATTTTATGTTAATTTCATCAATAAGAACATCGATTGCCAGTTTATGACATGGTATCAGAGCCAGGTTGCTCTTAAATCGTTTGTATCTTTTTGAAATTTCACGTATTCAATTACTTTTAATATCGTTTGTGGTATCGTTTTTTTCTGGAACAATCTATCGATTCGTTATTTGATAATTACTGATCAATCCTGTTTGCTTTGGATTGTTGTTGATTGAGTGGTGACTTACGGCATCTTCCATATCCGTTGAGTTATTTTTTGTTTATTGTGTGTATTGGATTAGATTTTGAGTTATTGATGCGGTTACTAGTTCAGCTTGTTTGTAGCTTAATCGGTATCACTATTGAAACTGTTTAATCCTATATTCCGCTACCTTTTTTTACTGCTGTTGTACCTTCTGGATTTAAGGATACGTAGTGGTTGTTAAATCAATTTGATTATTATAATAAAGGTTTGTAACTACTGTTTTTTAAATTAATAAAAGACTTGTCCGGTTATTTGATCTAAGTCTCGAGGCTCTAATAAACGACTCTTATTCTAGAGCAGCTGCTGGTCCCTATCTATTTGGAACCTGGAGCAGCTGCCAGTTTACTCAATTGAGGTTTAGTTGCCAGAACTTAGTGCTATTATCTTTTGCATTTTGTTTGTTTACAGTTTTGTTATTTTTTGACAATGTCCGACACTTTAATAAGTAAGCTTGATGCGAGTGATCTCCTTTATCTTCATGCTAGTGACTCGTGTAACTTAACTATTGTTAACATAAAATTAAAAGGTACGGAAAACTACACTATTTGGGCCAATGCCTTCAATCTTGCTCTTCAAGCGAAAAATAAAATTGGTTTTATAAATGGTACTTGCAAAAAACCTACTGAAAATGAAATCTTAGTTTCTCATTGGGATGGGTGTAATTCAGTCGTTCTTACATGAATTTTAAATTATGTGTGTGAAGAATTATATGTAGGGCAGGTCTAATCCAAACTTGCCTAAGAAGTTTGGGAGGATTTGAAAGAAACATATGATAAAGTGGATGGGTCTGTCGTATTTAGCTTATATCAAAAGATTAATTCTATGTCTCAAAATGGAAGTTCTGTTTCTGATTATTATCACAGGTTAAAAACGATGTGGAAACAATTTGATGCAATAGTGCAACTACCCTCGTGCTCATTTGAGGCATCTAAGCAATTCAATGATTTTAATCATTTAATAAAACTAATGCAGTTTCTAATGGGCCATGATGACGTTTATCAGCCCGTTAGAACGAATCTTCTAACTTTTGATCCTCTTCCTACTATAAAAAAATGCTCTCTCTATTATATCTAGGGAAGAATCGCACAGAGTTGGAAACACCTCTTTTACGAAATCAAAACATGGGTTTTTACCACTAATGCTAATCACTTTTATAATAATAAAAAAGACTTTTTAAAAGGACCCAACGAACGCCCTAGTTGCACTCATTGTCACACATTGGGCCACACTGTGAAAAAATGTTATGAACTTGTTGGATATCCTTAAGGTTACAAGCCCAGGATGGGTCACGGGAATAAAGAAGGTGGTAGGGTAAAAAATCATGTGCCAAGTTGCTCCACATATGATACAGTTGACAACTCATCTATCACTCCAACAGCCACCTTGACTGCCGATCAGATTACTCAACTTTTGGGCTTACTAAAAGACAAAACCAGTGAGAAATCCCCAGATGGTAACTTTGGAGGTAATTCTTTTTCTTCTTATGTTTTTATTAATTTTTTTTATAGCTTTGCAACTTGTTCTTCTGATTCTTCTTCTGGTTGGATCATTGACTTTGGGACAAATCAACATGTGGCCATGTCTGACAAAGGGTTAATCAACCAGATTGATGTATCTAATCTTAATATCTAAGTGAAACACCCTAAACGGAACAAATGCTAAAGTTACTAAAATTGGTTGTTTGAAACTAACCAAAAATGTAATCTTATCTGATGTTTTTGTTATTCCTGAATATTATGTCTACCTTATCTCCGTGTATAAACTTGCTCGTGATAATAAAATAAATGTGTTATTTGATGAACATTCTTGTTATCCAGGATTTGCACACAGAGAAAATCCTGGTGACTGGTAATCAAATAGCTGGGTTGTATTTATGTGGGGATATTTCTTTAAATTCTAGGTTTGCTTTAATAGTTATAATACAATTCATTTGTGGCACTCTAGATCGACTTGGTCATCCTTCAATTCAAGTCTTAAATGTCTTAAAAAATGATCTTAGTCTTAAAAGTGTAGATGATATTTTTCCTTGTGATTGTGATGCTTGCCACAAGGCCAAACAACACAGGGAACCATTTCCCCTAAGTGATCATAAATCATCCTATATGGGACAACTGGTTCACATGGATGCTTGGGATCCGTATAAAAAACAAAGCGATGAAGGGTTCAGGTACTTTATGACTGATGTGGATGATTTTTCAAGGTGTGTGTGGATTTTTCTTTTAAAAACAAAATCTGAGGTGTTTTACAATATAGAAAGTTTTTTCAATTTAATAAAAACCCAATTTGGTAAAACAATTAAAACCTTTCGTAGTGATAACAGAACAGAATTTGCCAATAGGCAAATGGCCAATTTTATAAGAAATAATGGCATCATCCACCAAACCACGTGTGCTCATTCTCCACAACAGAATGGAATAGTCGAGCGAAAACATAGACATCTTTTAAATGTAGGAAGGACCCTCTTATTTCAAGGGGGTATTCCCCTTCGTTTTTGGTCTACTTACACCTGCTTATTTAATCAACAGGACTCCATCGTCCATTCTTGATGGCAAATCCCCATTTGAATTATTTTTTGGTTTTAAACCCTCTCTTAATTACCTTAGGGTATTTTGTTGCCTTTACTATAGCACTATTTTAAATAATTAAGATAAGTTCAGGGAACATGCTGACAAATGTGTTTTCTTAGGCTATTCCCCTTTTAAAAAAGGCTATAAATTGTGAAGCATAGACAAAAAGAAAATAATCTTTTCAAGGGATGTCAAGTTTTATGAAAAAAATTTTCCTCTAAAAGACAACAAAAATTTAAATGAAGATTTAATTAATAATGATATGCTTCTTAATACCTTAAATTTTTTTTGATTGCTTTAACTCAAGTCAGCCAGATATTCCTACTAGTGAAACACCCAATGATGATGAGAGGGCCCATAATGAGGCAGCTAACACAAATCATCAACCTAGTGCCCACCATCAAAATCCTGATGGCAAGGCTGCACCTCAGCAGCCTCAGGAAATGGCTGCAGGTGCCGGTGATGTTGATGGTGTTGAAACTACCAATGACCACTCTGGCTCTTCTGAGGGAACTAGTGAACCTTCCATCCATGTTTGTAGCTCCATTAGGAATCCATCCATACCAAAAAAGCTAAATGACTTCATTATTGAAGGAAAAGTTAAATATCGTATGTAAAAAGTAGTAAATTATTCCAAACTATCTTTTGAAAATTTGTGTTTTGAAACCAGTTTAAACAAATCGTGTGAATCAAAAAATTACTGTCAAGCAAAAAATGATTTTAATTGGGTTAATGCTATGAATGAAGAGATGGAGGAGTTGAATAGAAATAACACATGGACTTTAGTTGACCTTCCTAAGGATAGGCAACCAATTGGATGTCAATGGATTTACAAAATAAAATACAAATCCACAGGTGAAATTGAAAGGTATAAAGCTAGACTTGTTGCCAAGGTTATAGTCAAAAGAAATGGGTGGACTTTGATGAAACCTTTTCCATAGTTGTAAAAATGGTCACTGTTCAATGTGTCATTAGCCTTGCTGTTGAACAAAACAGGCCACTTTTCCAACTTGACATAAATAATGCTTTTCTATATGGTGATTTAAATGAAGAAATCTATATGCGTTTACCATAGGGGTATTTTTCAGCAAATTAAACTAAAGTTTGCAAATTAAATAAATCCTTATATGGGCTTAAACAAACCCCTAGGATGTGGAATGAAAAGTTGGTAAGTCTTCTTATTGAATGTGGTTTTGTTCAAAGCAAGTGCGACTACTCCCTCTTTGTTAAAATTGAGAACTCCTCTCTTGTCGTTTTATTAGTTTATGTTGATGACATAGTTATTACGGGAAATAATGAAAGCGAAATAACCAAAGTTAAACAAACTCCCAAAACAAAATTTCTTATCAAAGATCTTGGATTATTAAAATACTTTCTTGGAATTAAAGTCTTGAGGTCTGAAAAAGGTATTTGTTTGTCTCAAAGAAAATATTGTGTTGAATTATTGTCTGAATGCGGTCTTGGTGCATGTAAGCCCGTAAACACCCTTATCGAACAACATCATGTTGTCATGAACTTTTGCAAAAAAGACGAGCCGTTTTTAACTAACATCACTGACGATCAAAAACTTGTTGGGAAATTAATCTATTTATCTCATAATCGCCATGACATCACTTACATTGTGCAGCTTTTAAGCCAATATATGCATCAACCTACTAATTCTCATCTCCAGCTTGCTCTTCGTTTGCTTTGGTATTTGAAAAAAGCTCTTGGCAAAAGCATTTTATTCAACAAAGGCTCGAGTTTTAATATTCAAGCTTATTCTGACTCTGACTACGCTAAATGTCTAGAAACAAGAAGATCAATCACAGGCTTTTGCATCTTCTTAGGACAATCCATGGTTTCTTGGAAAAGTAAGAAGCAAGATATTGTTTCAAGGTCTTCCACAGAAGCAGAATACAGATCCATGTGCGCTGCTGCAGGTGAAAATATATGGATTTAAAATAACCTTAAGGAATTACATGTCCCCATCAACCTTCCCGTAAACTTATTTTGTGACAATAATGCTGCCATCTCAATTGCTGCAAATCCAGTCTTCCATGACCGCATTAAACACTTCTAAGTTGATCACTTTTTGGTTAGAGACAAGATCACTAACGGGCTGATTAAAACCATGGCTGTGAACTCTAACAACCAACTTGCGGATGTCTTTACGAAAGGTTTGTTGGCGTCTCAACATGATTTCATAATGAATAACTTATCCATGCATGACATGCTAAGATTATCAAATTGAGGGGGTTCTTAATTTATATATTTTATATTTTATATTTATTTTCAATTTGCTAATCTTGGCTTTTTTTATCTTTCATATGGGCACGTTGGAGTAGAATTCATATTGGACCTATAGCCCAACTTTTTCCATGTGATAATGCGTTGTGGCCCATCTCCCTCTTGAAGTTTCTTGGTGCCGCCTCTTACCCTACAACATGCAATAGTTATTTTTGGTTAAGAAACAAGATTGATTGAGTTTCCTTCTATGTGCTTGCCTCATCTAGATATATCGGAGGCTGGGCTCCTTCTGCAAGACATCACAAAAAGATCACTCCCATTGCAAATTGGAAACTCCAGAGTTTTTGGTCATGTTAAGTATTGTTAGGTTTTCAAACCCACATTGTCTTCATCTATTTTTCTTTGTATTTCATGTTAATTTCAGCAATAAGAACATCGATTACCAGTTTATGACAGAATTCACTTAAATTCCGATTATATCACTTGTCAAACAAAACATGTCATGTCACGGAATTTAAATTCTAATTCCTTTGAGTTCTTATGAATTATGCGAAACGAATGCGCCCCTTAAACACCATATCTAAAGGCCTCAAATTCTAACACCCAAGTGAATAGGGAGTTTGGTTTTAAATAATTTAACAAGAAAACAAAAAAGATAACATAATAAGCTTATTAGAATGTGTTAGTTATTACCTGAAATTTTCATTTCCAGATGGCTACATGAGGGTTGCAAAGCTTTGTACATTATTATAACTTGTAGCACACCCAATTCCCATGCTTTCTTAGAGAGGTTGCCTATGAATAGGTCCCAAACTGCCATGGAAAGGCTTATAAGAAGTTATCTTCATTTTTGTTTCAACAGGAAGATCAAATAGGGGTTTTAAGGTATATCATAAACTTCCATCTTGGCTTCTTGGAAAAACCCTCCATATACAGTCATGAAACAACCATACTGTTCTAGTGCATGTATCACCTTATGGCTAGTCATGTTCCAAGATTTGGTTCCTAAATTCAAGCCTTCCATGTTAATTACAGGAAGTTTGAACTTTGATGTTAATTTGTTTGTTTATTTTAGTGTACATGTAGAAATATTGTGTTTTTATAATTAAAGCTTTTGTAATGCGTGGGAATAGAGATGGTTTTTTAAACACTTTCATTTTTTGAGACATGTTGGACACCATGAAATAACCAGAAGTCTTTTTAATTCTTTAATTAATATTTGTATAAAATAATAATTACTTTTGCATACAACAGCATATACAAATAAATAAGGTTTATTAGATTTTAATAATCCCTATTAAATGATATTGACCGATAATAATTCATATTTATTTTATCGTCACCGACGGTCCCAAATTTAAAAAAGTTGGCCTCCACTGGCCTCCCGTTAAAAAAAGACTTAACGGCGTTATACTTTTTTCTAAATTTCAAACTAATGTTTTAAGGCCTTTGATCGGAAGAAGAATACGAGTAGATTGATGTAAAACTTAGTTCGAAAAGGTAATCCACGCGGCTTGATTTTTGATAATTGGAAGTTCAAACATCTGAATTGAAGCATTGTTTCATCGTTTTGGAGCACCATTTCAAACTAAGTTTTACATCAATCGATACGTAATCCTTCTTCTGATCAAAATCCCTAAAATATTAGTTTGAAATTCCCAAAAAAGTATAATGCCGTTAAGTCCTTTTTAACGGGGGACTATTGGAGACCAACTTTTTTAAATTTGGGACCGCAGTAGCGATAAAATAAATAGGGATTATTATCGACCAATACCAGTCAACAAGGATTATTAAAATCCAATAAACCAATAAGGAGTTAGGCATGAAACTGAGATGAGAATTTAAAATCACATCATTTTGACCAACATATTGGGTGCGTTTTCAGTACTGCTCTTTACCCATAGAATACCTATTGGTTTTAACTCCTTTGTTATTTGGCTGGCCCGCCACCCATCTCAGGAGAAGCCCCATTATGATAAAACCCCTGGCTTGTGTATGAAATTCTCTCATGAAAGAGACTCAAACATACCGGTGACCAGTCACCGGGTACCGCTAGAGTACTGCACCTTTGGTATTATGTCTATGCAACTAATTGAATATTTTATATTCCACATCAAGTTAACAAGTTGTAATTTCACTTAGTTCAATGATAATAATGTTTAAGCTGTTAAACTGATGTTAATCATATGCATTTGATTTTTATTCGTTTAGGTGATTGATTTTGCGTTGATTCGATAGACTATGTTATAGTATGTCACCCCATTGTGCCCAATATATCTTAAATATATATAAACGAAACCTTCCTAAATTTTCTCAAGCCACCGGATTGCTTTATTTGTAAATGAAGGCTTCTCATGCATTTGACCCAAATTCACGGGTATTGGTCTCACCTAAACCCAGATAGCCCTTAAACGGTTTATAACATCTCATTCTATTAAAAATTAATCTCATAAAAAATTTGTTATAAATATCTTATAAAATAGGGATATAATAAAAATTAATATCCAACTTTTTTAAAGAAATATTATTTATAATTAAGAAACAATTTTATAGTAAAAAAATGGGTCAAGGGTATCACCAAACCTAGATAGTTTTTAACCGGGTTACAACATCTCATTTATTTTAAAACCCTTTTATCATCAAATCCTATGCATATTGTTAACTTCCTTACAATAAATAAAATTAAAATTAAGAAAAATATATAAATAATGTAAAACAACCCCGTAATATATATATATATATATACACATATATGTATATATATATATATATATATATTAGCATACAAAATTTTTTATAAAAAACGTTAGTTATTAAGAGTTCCTTCAAGTTCTTAAATAATTTAAGAGTTCTCAAATGATATTAATCCTACATATATATATATATATATATATATATATATATATATATATATATATATATATATATATATATAAACGAAAACCCTAAAATCCTACGTGTCATGATGTGGTCGCTCCCTCCTTTTATGTAAGCCACCAAATTGCTGGATTTTTAAATTGAGGCATCTCATTGATTTAACCCAAATTCATGGGTATGGGTCTTACCAAAACCAGGTAGCTCTTAAACGGGTTATAACGTCTCATTAAATTAAAAATTAATCTTACCAATTATTTGATATAAAAATCCTATAAAATAGGGATATACTAAAAATTAATATCCTATTTTATTTAAAAAAAGATATTATTTATAATTAAGAAATAATTGTATAATAAAGAAAATAAACGGGTAATGGGTATCACCAAACCCAGATAGCTTTTAAACCGGATTATAACATATCATTTATTTGTGAAACCATTTCATCATCAAACCTCAAGTATATTAATTATTAACTTTCTTACAACAAATAAAATTAAAATCAAAACATACATATATAAATATTATAAAAACGAATAATGTAAAACAACCCCCGTAATATATAAACGAAAACCCAAAAATCCTATGTGTTGCGATGTGGTCGCTCCTCCCTTTTATGGAAGCCACCAGATTTCTTGATTTTTAAATGGAGGCCTCTCATTGATTTAACCCAAATTCATGGGTATGGGTCTTACCAAAACCAAATAACTTTTAAACGGGTTATAACATCTCATTAAATTAAAAATTAATCTTACCAATTATTTGATATGAAAGTCCTACAAAATAGGAATATACTAAAATTTAATATCTAATTTAAAAAGAAAAAGATATTATTTATAATTAATAAACAATTTTATAGTAAAAAACATAAGTGGGTCATGGGTCACCAAATCCAGATAGCTTTTAAATGGGTTATAACATATCATTTATTTATGAAACCCTTTCATCATCAAACCCTAAGTATATTATTAACTTTCTTAAAACAAAGAAAATTAAAATCCAAAAACTAAATATTAAAAAACGAAAAATGTAAAACAACCATTCTCTCAAGCCATCAGATTACTTTATTTGTAAATGAAGGCTTCTCACTCATTTGACCCAAATTCACGGGTAAAGGTCTCACCAAACTCAGATAGCTCTTAAACCGGTTAACATCTCATTATATTAAAAAATAATCCCATCAAATATTTGATATGAAAATCCTATAAAATAGGAATATACTAAAAATTAATATCCTATTTTATTTTAAAAAAAGATATTATTTATAATTAAGAAACAGTTTTATAATAAAGAAAATAAACGGGTAATGGGTATCACCAAACCCATATAGCTTTTAAGCCGGATTATAACATATCATTTATTTGTGAAACAATTTTATCATCAAACCTCAAGTATATTAATTATTAACTTTTTTACAATAAATAAAATTAAAATCAAAATATACATATATAAATATTAAAAACGAAAAATCTAAAACAAATTCCCGTAATACAGGGGATAAAATCTAGTATATATATATATAAAATCTAACTATCTATATAATTGTCTACCATAAAATCCTATGTGTTACTCTTAGATCGCTTCTCACATCCTCTCAGATCACAAGATTACTCGATTTCTAAATAGTGATCTGTCATTAATTTATCCCATTTATTTAAATTCGCGGGTCATGGGTGTACTAATGGGTTTGGATCGGATCAAACAAATTATATACTCCCAAACCCTAACTCTTCCATTCCTTGTTTTCACAAGCCCTACCTATCTCTTGTCACAATTCCACCGTCTTCTGCTGATGCGATTGATCTAAAGTCTAAACCATAATCTCCTCTTCGAATCGATGATTAGTCAGTCATTCACCAACATCATCTTGATCTAAGATATGTTCCAGTAAACGATGAATCCTAAATCGAGCGATTATTTGATTTTATTTCGTTTGATGAAACATTCAACTATAAATCGATTTGATTTTTCGTTAAACCACTATTTTCACATTGAAGAACACAGTCAGAGAATGCTTCTGGTTCTTACCACCGTCAATTGAGGTATATCCTCTAATTTATTTTTTTGATTTAGGGTTCAGATTATTAAATTGCTAGGTTGCGAGTTACAGATGTTCTGTGTTTTTATTATTCACTTTTTACTCTAGGTTGCTGCCTATAATTCACTTGGTGGATCTCACTTGATTTTTGTGTGATAGAGTGTCTGGAGTTGATGATAAGTAACTCATGGATTATAAGATATTATTTTGGAAAATTTCTTCTTAATGGAGCAGAAATTAAATGGGATATGATACGGGGTAAATTCCAAAATTGTAGTTACAGTGCAAATGAATATGTCTTAAGTAGGAAATCTAGTGTTGGATAATGTAAATGTAATTTAACAGGGGAAAATGGGTACAATTGGGACAAAATACAATCATCAATGCAACATCTTTTTATCTTAATAGCAAAATCATTTTTTTTTTGTTGAAACAAAATTGCTGGACAAAATTGATATTTTGTGAATTTTGACTTTTTTGGAATGATTGACCTTTTGTCAATGGCTCAATGCTGACTTTTTAGGGTCATAGTTGACTTTGATGGCGCCATGTATCAAACGGGCAATTTTAGTCGTTGATTTTGGAATTGAATGATCAAGGACGTAGGTTGTTGGTATGAGTTAAACCTTAGGATTAGAATAGGGCTAAGCTATTGTCTTTATATGGAGCAGTGTTAAATATATAAATAGGGCTAATATTTAAAAAACACCTCAAGAGTTGTTGTGGGCCAAAGATAAAGGTCTGGTTATAGTTGGTCTGAGAAGCTGTCAACTTATTGATAAATATTAAATGTTAGTGTATTAACTGTGATGGGCTAATCTGTATTAGAAATGTAAAGATACATTGAACCAAAGATATGAAAAGTAGATTGATCATTATGCACTGTATTATATTAAAGAAAAGTAGATTGATCATTATAGAATGTTAGTGTATTAGAGATGCATTGAAGAATGAAGGAGCTTTTATTGAATTGTGACATCTCGATATGTTTTTCAATTTATTTTGCTTTGTATTTTAATTTCATATTTAGATGTAAATTATTCTAAATTTGTTATTGGATATATTAATGTGATGTTCTAAAAGTCAACTTGCTATTACGGTAAAGATGGTAAAATTAAGACTCTAAAATGTGTGATTCGCTTTCATATCATGTTATTATTAAGGAAAATAACTTGGTGATCAATCTCTTATTTCATCTAAATAATTTTTATATACATGTGTCCTTTATTGTGATAATATTATATGAATGTGGGATTTCATATTTGCAGGTAAAGAAATATATAAAGCAAGGACAAGGTCATGAAGATGAGATATATACAGCAAAAGCCCCTCTTCATGTCTATAATAGTTTGTTTTCAATTCTACAATGGTTATAAAAGAGTTCGTAATATGGTCGACAGTCAAGTGTTTGGGGTCAACAACTTCGTATGATGTATAAAGTTCAACAAAGTTTACAAAATTCGGAGTATTCTCAAAGTTTACCAAGCTCCAATCATGCGAGATAGCGTTTCTGCTAAAGGAGAGTATGGTATTGTAAGCAACTTTATCTTATACACCCTTTAGTTGCTGGTGATTTTCTTTTGTTAAAGGCACCCAATATAGTCTAACTTAATGCTTGATTAGTCTTTTATAAGAATGCATTTAACTTCATAATAACTTGAACAATAATCTGCCAATAAGTCTACAGGCTTTGATTTCAAATATCAGTACAATCCAATTTGACACTTTAGGAGCATAATGACAAATTCTACAATAGTATTATTTCATCAGACTTCTGCAACTACCATTAAATCATTCGTGTTCTTTTAAATATTCTTTTTCTATCTATATATAATTTGTACCACATATACATTGGTAGTTACATATATTTAAATTTTTTTTTATTATGCTCATGTAATTTGTTGACTTTATTGTTGGACCATAGTTTTATTGAAGAGCAATTCAAGATTTAATTTTATACTTTATTGTTGACTTATTGTTGGACCCTATATACATTTGCAATTACATATATTTAAATTTTTTTATTATGCTCATGTCATCTTACACTTAATTTTGATGCAGTAATTATTTCTGTCTTAACACTTGATTGGTATGTTGCCACATATGATAAATAAAAAAAACTGCAATTGGATTTCGAAGAAACTAAAATAAATACGAAAGTGAATTGAAATGAAACCAAAATCTAAAAAACAAACAACAAACAAATGAAATGAAACTAAATCCTAAACCAAAACGAAGCCAAAAATCAAAAAATGATTTCATTGTTATCATATGAATACTCATTGGGGACGGAAACACCATGGGTACTTGTCGGGGACGTTTCCTAAACGTTCATGGTTCCCGTATCCCAAACGTTTCCAATGTCGGGGACGTATCTGGTAGCCCGCTTCCATTTAATTTTAGAGTTTTAACCTTTTCCAATTCCAAAACCGGCCATTAAATAAATAGACGATACATATTCGGCTTCTCTAATCTATCAACTCTCAAGTCACACCATCTCTATCGATTATCCTCCACAATTAATTACCTTTGGAAGATGTGTGTGTATATATATAGGGGATAGATCATGCGAGAAGTCAAGTTGCAGCGAGAAGTGTGAGAAATCAATCTAGGCCAATGACTATGTGTAATCAATGGATTAGAAAAGTTATGGCAAACTTGTAATTATTAAGATATTAATCTACCAATATTTTAATGAAGAATGATAGTTAGTATTTACTTTGTAGACTTTTCAAAGTGAAACTTAAGCAATTAATAGCATTTATTTGTTATCATTACTAAATAATTAAAAGTTACCTATGAATTTTTTAATTGTTACTTTTTAATTGATGTTATTAATCAAACTAATGTTAAACAAATATAACTTTAATCAAATACTATAATATTTTTAATCATATTTCTTCAAATACATTAACTATTATATAATGCCTATACAAATTTAATTATGTATTGCATACACATACATATTCATGTATAATGTAGGTGGAATCACGAATGTGTATGTAATATGTAGTTTAATGTGAAAAATAAAAAAAAATGATTTTGTTCCGTGTAGGGTTTATATATGTACTATTCAGGTGGAATCACGAATGTGTATGTGAAAATTTTACAAGTAAAATTATTATCATTATCCGTTATTATATATAGTTTAATGCAATAAAAAAAGTTTAATTTGTATTGTGTATGTTCATTTATGTATTTTGTAGGTTTGTATATGTACTGTGTATATGGTATTTCGAACTGTGTATGTGTATTTTTTATTGTGTGTAGATTCATTTATGTACTGTGTAAGTTCGTATACGTACTATGTATTTAGTATTTTGAATTGTGTATGTGTAATTATCATCGTATGCAGGTTCATTTATATAATATGTAGATTCATTTATGTAAAATGTAGGTTCATATATGTACTATGTAAGTGGTATTTCGAATTTTGTATGTGTAATTTTGTTTATGTGTATACTCTTTTATGTAATGTGTAAATATATCGGTGCTATTGAATTTAAGAACCACTATTTGGATAAATATATGAATATCAGATTACGAGAATAAAAAAAATGATATTGATAACCAACAATATTGAATATTATAAAATAAAAAAACAAGAATTACTTATAACTTCTTCATACATTATGACCTACCAAATATGAAAAAATGTTTATTTTACTATAACACCCTGTCATTAAATAATTAATAAAATAAAAGAAAAAATATGAGTTGTTGGATTTATTTCTCGCACTTCTCACAATAAGAATCACTTCTGAAATGAACCAAATCATATATATGTATATGTGTGTGTGTGTGTAGAAGATGGTTCATGCGAGAAGTCAAGTTACAGCGAGAAGTCAATCTGGACCACTCATCTAATTTTCAATCTTCCATTATCTCTCTAATTAATATATATAATTAAACCACATGAGTTACATTTTCTAACTAATATAAATAATCTAATCACAATAACTAAAAGATTTAAAAAATCAATAAATTCATAATACAATAAATTTATCTTTTTTACCCTATCTCTTGAGTTCACCCTAAATAACTATAATTTTTTCCCACAACTCTTCAAAATTTTCATACATATATTTAATTTTTTCATACACGTCTTAATACACATTTTCAATTTCTTCGTGCCTATGCTTTTCGTCCTACACATCTTCAATTGTTTCCTACGCATATTCAATTTCTTCTTACACGTCGTTAATTTTCTCATACACATCTTAATTTTTTGATTTCTAAATGGATGCTTCTCATTGATTTAACCCAAATTTATTGGTATGGATCTTACCAAAACCAGATAGCTCTTAAATGAGTCATAACATCTCATTAAATTAAAAATTAATCTTACCAATTATTTGATATAAAAATCCTATAAAATAGGGATATACTAAAATTTAATATCCGATTTAAAAAGAAAAAGATATTGTTTAATTAATAAATAATTTTATAGTAAAAAAACATAAACGGGTCTTGGGTCACCAAATCCAGATAGCTTTTAAACGGGTTATAACATATCATTTATTTATGAAAATCTTTCATCATTAAACCCTAAGGGCGCGTTCGTTTCACAGAATTTTTTTAAAGGATTTGGAATTGGAATTGGAATGGAATGTTTGAGAATCCCTACCATGTGTTTGGTTGGTTAATATGTATTGGAATTGGAATCTTCTTCATTCTCGGGGGGTTTTTTTTTTGAAGAACGAGGGCAAAGGCGGAAACATTGTAGTTTTTTTACATTTTTCGTTTTTGATTTATTTTTTGAGTTATGATTTTTTTATTAATTTTTTGAATTTTGTTTGAATTTTTTTGGAGGGGTTTTTATTAACAATAAAACCCCTCCAAAAAAATTAATAAAAAAATCATAACTCAAAAAATAAAGCAAAAACGAAAAATGTAAAAAAAAAACTAAAACGTTTTCGCCTTTGCCCTCGTTTTTCAAAAAAAAAAGCCTGACCCGAAACCCGTTTTGACCCATTCTGACCCGAACCTTTTGACCCTAACCCGTTCCGACCGAACCAAAACAACCCTTTTTTTAGTTGACTCATTATGACTCTAACCCATTCTGACTAATGACCCGTTTCGACCCAACACATTTGCCACCCCTAGTACTTATTAGAGTTAATAAACAATCATTCATTTTCCATAACAATCCTTATAAAACAGGTGAGATTTTAAAATCACATGAAATGTGGGATTTGATGGGATTTAGTTTCATTCCCATTCTTTCATTTAATGAAACGAACATATCAATTCATGGGATTTAAAATCCCATTCCTTAGAATTCCTTCCAAATCCTTGAAACGAACAGGACCTAAGTATATTATTAACTTTCTTACAATAAATAAAATTAAAATCCAAAAAAAACAAAAAATGTAAAACAACCATTCTCTCAAGCCATTAGATTGCTTTATGTGTAAATGAATGCCCTAGCCGGAATTAGGGGTGATCGTTTCTATGTAAAAGTGCAATCGGTTAATAGCGTAACTTTTAATATTGTATCCCCATGGACATTATATGATGTTATCAACAACATATATGCTATTCCCATAAACTAAAAGTCTAAAATACAACTAAATTGACCAATAATCTCATTAAATATTTGATATAAAAATCCTATTAAATAGGGATATACTAAAAATTAATATACTATTTTATTTAAAAAAAAAAGATATTATTTATAATTAAGAAACAATTTTATAATAAAGAAAATGAAAGGGTAATGGGTATCACAAAACCCAGATAGCTTTAAACCGGATTATAACATATCATTTACTTATGAAACCATTTTATCATCAAACCTTAAGTATATTAATTATCAACTTTCTTACAATAAATAAAATTAAAATCCAAATATACATATATAAATATTAAAAACGAATAATGTAAAATAACCCCCGTAATGCTAATATATATAAACGAAATCATAAAATCCTACGTGTCGCGATGTGGTCGCTCCCCCTTTTATGGAAGCCACCAGATTGCTTGATTTTTAAATGGAGGCCTCTCATTAATTTAACCCAAATTCATGGGTATGAGTCTTACCAAAACCAGATAGCTCTCAAATGGGTTATAACATCACATTAAATTAAAATTAATTTTACCAATTATTTGAGATGAAAATCTTATAAAATAGGGATATACTAAAATTTAATATCCAATTCAAAAATAAAATGATATTATTTATAATTAATAAACAATTTTATAGTAAAAAACGTAAGCGGGTCATGGCTCACCAAATCCAGACAACTTTTAAACGGGTTATAACATATCATTTATTTATGAAACACTTTCATTATAACATTCGTTACTTTTCAAACCCGAAAACCCGACCCATTTCGAATTTTCGGTTTTGTCGTTTTAAGGTATTCTTGTTTGTCATTAATCATTAATCGTTAATATAATAATTACAAGGATTTAAGTTCGTCGTTAGTTCGTTCTATTATTTTCGATCTCCAAATTGAGAAAAATGTCCAAGACATATAACATTTCATTTATATATTAATACATTTCAAAGTCTAAGGATTAAGTTGTAACATTAAATTAAATCTGTTTTAAAAAGAAAATCAAAATACAAGGACCAAAATTGTAATTATATTAAAACAAACCCAACCCCCAGCTCACCCCTACCCCTCTTCCCGTTTTTCCGGCCGGCTATGTCCGGCAACGGGTCCACAGTTCCGGCGAGCCTTAATCTCAAGCCAAAACATTATATTAATATCAATTAACGATCATAACACCATCCTCTGTTAACATCAATCATTAATCGCTTTTAATAACGCCTCTTAATGCACATATAATGCCGATTTAATACCCAACGGCCGGATAATTGATTAAAACGCATTAACATCAATTAAACATCCAACGGCTCGATTAAGACTATAAATAAACCATAAAGTTCATCTAAACGTGCTCATAACATCAAACTCCTCTAAAATTCTCTCTAAGTATTATAATTTCGTTCAGCAACCGTGTTCCAGCCAAGCATCAGTTCGTTGTAGAAACCAAACAATTCCAGGTAATTACTTTAGGGTTATTAACCATTATTAACCGTTTAACAAAACCCCTAACATCAATTTACCAAACAATGAACGGATTAACTGAATTGTAATCTAGGGTTTATGAGGTTAGGGATGAACTTGATAGTTTATATAAATATAATATTTCTTATTCCTAAACTGAATAGATTCATTAGAGCAGCCGGTTAGTACTTGGTGTTGAGGAAACAAAGACCCGGGGTTCGAAACCCGGGTCAGGCTGGTTTTTATACATTTTTTTAATCCTTTCTTTTCACAAGCTTTATTAATTATAATAATTAAATAAATTAATTAAAAATCAAAATGAATTATATATAAACATTTTTATCAAATAAGACTTTTTAATAATTAAATATAAATTATTTCTCACCGTTATCTGTGCAAAACCGACTTTCAAACTTGTTAAACCATCAAACTTTAATTTATTAATTCGTAACTTTAAATGCTTGTTAAACCAATAGAAATTAACTTTGAACACATAAAGTTAACACGTACATTAGAAACCTCGTATTTCTCATAGTAACGTTAAATTATTAAGATAATAACATTAAAATAATATTAAAACATAAAATATTATTAAAATAACCAAATACTTTAAAATAGTAAAATTATAATAAGATAATAATTAATTCCCAATAATTTATACAATAATTAACCTTATTAATTACATTAAATCATCGTTAAATACTCTTCTATTTTACTTATAGCTCAAGAGGTTCAACCGATTCGATTCACTTGATGATTTTTGGCTTTTTACTTACTTGTTACTCCATATCAAAGGTGAGTTTTCATAACCCCTTTTTACTTTTACACGTTTTGGGGTGTAGCACGTCCAAACTTAGTGTTCTTGTGTCAAACTAAAATTCACATGCGTGTCTTGTATGTATTTGTTTTGTATCATATTACTTGTAAACCGTGTGATTATGTGCTAGTTGTTTACTATTTTTTTAGTGGATACACATACTCATAGTGGGAAGGTTCGACAGGACGTACCTACACCGTCCATTTGTTAATGGCGGTATCATACACTTACTCATAGTGAGAGGGTCCGACGGGACGTACCTGCGCCGTCCATTTTTAAATGGCGGTATCATTATCATTATTCTATACTCCAAGTAGCTCGACGAATGGGGGTTCCTTAGTAGATTTGACTTATGTCAAGCGAATAGAAATATCATGTATTTACTTTTCTTTTGCTATATGATTTAGACTATACATCCTGACTTGTGAATTTGTAAGACCCTGAATCCCGGAAATCCTACAGTTGGTATTCATACAAAATACTTACAAAATACTTAAACTCAAAGACAGTTCATTCCATTAAAATAACCAATTTAGAGTATAATTCAGCGGAAGATCATAATGAATAAAACAAGTTCCCAAAACCAAATTGAAACGTATTTAATAAAACGTTAAAAGAAAAATGTTTATTATTATTAAAACTTCCGACTAAGTATGCCCTCCACCGTCTAAGTAGCTTCGTGCACGTCCAAGCGGTAATGCATCCTCCTCCTAACCTAAAACTCACACTAACATTCACACAAAGTCAGCTTGAGCTGAGTGAGTTCAAGTTATATTAATTAACATCTAGAATAATAATTATAATAGTCATTCCAAGAGTTTTAAGATAAACGAGATATAACAGTTAGGCCATCATCAACAATAAGTAATCATCGTTATATATATATATATATATATATATATATATTATATATATATATATATATAAACATCCTTATAATTATATCCCTACATATATATCATCCAAGTAATAACATCAGGGTCGAGCACACGTACAACCCAAACACGTAACATCTCATCCAACGTATGCAAACACAAAGTAGGCATACGTAAACGTCCTTAGTCGATAACGACTAAATAACATTGCCAAATATTGGCCATACAATAATATATGTACAAACATACGTACGAACATACAATAACATCATCCCAAGGCCTACCTTATACAAGTAAGCCCATACAAAATAATTTAACGGTTCATCAAGAAAAATCGCTTAGGTGTGCATGCTAGCCCAAAAACTTAAAAAGAGTAAAAAAGGGCATCATGAATTCACCTGACACAAGACACGTATTCACCACGAGCTAGAGAATCCCTAAGTAGCCCTACAACTCAAACTCTTGTCGGTTTACATACAATCATTACTAATGACATCGAGAGGACTCGTTTATCCTACGAGACATTATAACACGATTTGAGTTACCTAAAGCCTCGACCTCATCAAACTCAATCATAATAGCCCCCGGGGCCTGACATTGACCGACACAACCCTTAGATACTCCCGGGAATAAATAATTCCCAAATTACCCCCGGAAGCACTAGGTGATACTAACACGCGCGTTTAAGAGTTGTTTAGGCAATTAACTTCCAACTCAGCCCCGTGTGGACCCAATATGATAAATTCACAGCCAACAAGTCCACACGACGCTACACGAGTCAAATGGGTCGGTAACTCGCAAGTACAACGCACCAACTATTCAATAAACGCAAATGTGCGTTGTACCGACCCGTTTAAGTAACCGACAACCAATTCAGCCCCAATACATAAAAATAATTTTCCAACAGCCCGTATATTAAACCGAAGCTATCTGAACTGAATTGGTCATCACTTACTCCATCCCTCGTTTTAAACACAACAATCTACCATTCTAGTCAACCGAAAACTATCTTTCAAACTACAACTTGTTGACCAATCAAACTAACACCAATGTGCATAATCTTAAAGTATGTTATACTAGACATACATAGGAAGATGTTGGTGCAAAAACTTCCACAAAAACAGTCCTGGAAAGGTTAGAATTGACAGCCACCTGGTAAGCCTACAATACGTAATCTAACAATCAATACGCGTGATATAATGATCAATTAAGGTGTAAAAGACTTGGGGAAACATAGAACTAACCTTCAATTGAAGTTTTACACGTTAACTTGGCCGCAAAAAAAGAAAATCGCAGATTGGGGGGGCTGCTCTAATGCCGATCGGACACAAGGGGGGGGGGGGGGGCTAGGGTTTTGTTTTATGTTATAAAATAACAAGTTACATTCTAGTCCCTCAAAAATGAAGTGTGAAGCAACTTGGGTTGAAATTTAAATGAATTTAACGTACCGGAAAGATGGTAAGGTCATCGAGGAATGCCGGATAACTCCCGAGAAGTATACATACTTTACATGCTTTAAAATCTTTAAACCGAAAATTAACGGGTGTTACAAGTCCACCCCCCTTACAATGGGATTCGTCCCTGAATCCCGATGCGACAGAAACAACTGCGGATAGAGTTTCATCATCTCATATTCGGACTCCCAAGTAGCCTCGGAACCCCTACGATGCCTCCACTGCACCTTCACCTGCCTAACCACTTTATTCCTCAAACGCCTTTCCTGATGGTCAAGAATAGCGATAGGTTCTTCAACGTAGTTCAATTTACTATCAAGCTCAATGTCATCAAGAGGCACATGGGCCTCCTCATCTGCTAAACATTTCCTCAAATGGGACACGTGGAAAGTAGGATAATTGCCCGCGAGCTCCTCGGGCAATTCCAATCTATACGCTACCTCACCAACACGGGACAATATACAGAACGGACCAATGAACCTTGGACTAAGCTTCCCTCTCTTACGAAAACGAATAATACCCTTCCAAGGAGAAACTTTCAACATAACCCGATCCCCAGCCTCAAACACAATAGGCCTTCGCCTTTTATCCGCATAGGACTTTTGACGATCCTGAGCGGCATTCATAAAAGCCTTAATCTTATCGAGCTTCTCAGTCGTAGCCTCAACCACCTCCAAACTACCCAACTATTTCTGACCAATGGAATCCCAACAGACTGGAGTCCTACACCTCCTACCATACAACATCTCAAACGGTGGCATCCCAATCATGGCATGATAACTGTTATTATAAGAGAACTCGACTAACGGTAAGTGACAATCCCAACTACCCCCAAAATCGATAACATAAGCCCGCAACATATCCTCAAGAGTCTGTCACGTCCTCTCGGACTAACCATCCGTCTGCGGGTGATAAGCGGTACTGATGAGATGTTTGGTACCCATATCCTCATGAAACTTCTTCCAAAACCTGGAGGTAAAACACGTATCCCTGTACGGAACAATAGATACCGGCACCTCGTGCCTAGAAACGATCTCACGAATAAACACATCGGCCAGCTGTTCAGAATTAAAAGTTTCTCGAATCAGCAAGAAATGAGCGCTCTTGGTCAATCTATCAATGATTACCCAAATGGTGTCATAGCTACCCCTAGGAGTACAAGGCAGTTTAGTCACAAAATACATCTTAAGATGCTCCCACTTCCACTCAGGTATTTCCAGAGGTTGAAGTTTCCCAAAAGGCTTCTAGTGCTCGGCCTTAACTTGTAGACACGTCAAACTTACTCACGTACTGAGCCACCTCAAACTTCATCGCAGGCAATCAATAATTCTTCTTCAGGTCTTGGTACATCTTGGTTGCGCTCGGATGAATGGAATAGCGCGACTTGTGTGCTTCATCCAAAATTTTACCTTTGAATCCCCCATACCTCGGTACCCATAAACGCCCATCCTTATACTTCACCCCATCACCAACGTCTTCTAACAATTTTTCTTGACCCCAAATACGCTCTGACATAATCCATTCCACCTGTAAAGCTTCATTCTTAACGTTGGCTATCTATTTAAAAATATCGGGTTTAAGAACAAGCTGATAAGATTTCACACGAATAGGTTTCGATCTTTCCTTTCGGCTCAACGCGTCGGCTACCACGTTAGCCTTACTGGGTCGGTAAATAATCTCCAGATCATAATCCTTAATCAACTCCAACCATCGACGTTGCCGCATATTCAGTTCCTTTTGTTTGAACAAATACTTCAAGCTCTTATAGTCGGTATAGATAACGCAAGGAATACCGTACAAATAATGCCTCCACAACTTAAGCGCAAACACAACCGCCGCCAGCTCTAAATCGTGGGTAGGATAATTCGCCTCATGAGGCTTCAACTGCCGTGAAGCATAAGCGATGACTTGGCCTCGCTGCATCAGAACACACCCAAGCCCCTGGTAAGAGGCATCAGAATAAACAACCAGATCGTCAGTGCCATCGGGTAACGCTAAAATCGGAGCATGCGTCAACCTATTCTTTAATTCGAGAAAAGCCTCCTCCTACTCGGTACCCCAAATAAACTTAACACTCTTCTTGGTCAACTTGGTCAATGACAAAGCAATTTTCGAAAGTCGGGAATGAAGCGGCGGTAATACCCCGCCAAGCCCAGAAAGCTACCGATTTCGGACAGAGACTTAGTAGATTCCCATTCGTTTACGGCTTCCACCTTTGTAGGGTCAACCAAAATACCACTCGGGTTAATAACATGACCCAAGAACTGAACCTCGCGTAACCAAAAAGAACACTTAGAAAATTTCGCGTACAACTTGTTCTTTCGCAGAGCTTCGAAAACTTCCGTAAGGTGACCGGCGTGATCGGATTCACTTTTGGAATACACGAGAATGTCGTCGATGAACACAATAACGGAACGATCGAGCATCGGCCTACACACCCGGTTCATAAGATCCATGAACGCAGCCGGTGCGTTGGTCAAACCGAAAGACATCACGAGGAATTCATAATGCCCATAACGAGTGCGGAATGCAGTCTTAGGGATATCTTCCTTACGAATTTTCAACTGATAATACCCGGACCTAAGGCCGATCTTCAAGAACCTACCAGCTCCTTGGAGCTGATCAAATAAGTCGTCGATCCTTGGTAGAGGGTACCGATTTTTCACAGTGAGTTTATTCAATTCACGGTAGTCAATGCACATCCGCATGCTACCGTCCTTCTTCTTAACGAACAGGACCGGGGCACCCCAAGGTGAGATGCTTGGTCGAATGAATCCCTTGTCGAGCAAGTCTTACAATTGAGCCATAAGTTATTTCATTTCATTCGGTGCTATACGGTAAGGGGCTCGAGCAACGGGTTTTGCGCCCGGTACAAGGTCTATCTGGAACTCGACCTCGCGATCCGGCGGCACATCTGACAAATCATCTGGAAATACATCCGGGAAATCCCGAACAATAGGAACATCACTGACGGTAGCCACTGCGGTTTTCACGTTTATAGCATACGCCAGATACGCCCCTCATCCCCGCTGCATCAGTTTTCCCGCCTTAAGCATAGATATGATATGTGGAATCGCACCATTCCGATTACCGAAGACCGTAATTTGGGTCCCATCCAGGGCCCTTAGACGTACAAGTTTCTGACCACAAACGATCTGTGCATCAACACTTGCGAGCCAATCCATCCCAAGCACCACATCGAAACAGCCAAGCGGCATCAAGTACAACCGCACCGGAAATCTTTACCCAGACAACTCGATGGAACAACCCTGAATAGCCCTAGACACAGAAACGGACTTTCCTACGGCGACCTCAACCTCAAACACATCGACTACGCGCTCGGGTGCTTTATCCGACGCGGAACAGAAAGCGGTAGACACAAAACTTCTACTGGCACCCGAATCAAATAAGACCGATGCCTGTAATTCATCAAGTAAAAAGGTACCTAGGATAATATTACACTACTGCTTAGCTACATGATCATCACATAGAATTCCAAAGGAATGAGAAATTATAACGGTGGAATAAAAGATGAATAAGGAAAAGTACCAGAAACAACGTCCGCATCATCCTTTGCCTCTCTCTTGGAGATGTTGAAGGCCCTTGCCCTGACCTTCGGCTTCTCCACTTTCCCCCTCGAGGAAGTCCCCTGACCGGACCCCCTACCTTGCTGGTAGGACAGTTTGATGCCAAGTGGCCGGCACCCTTATAGTGGAAACAAGTCAACGTCGGACACTCGAAATGGGGGTGTCCAACCTTATCACATCGAAAGCAGGAACCAAACCCAATCTTACATTCCCCCTTTTGCGGTTTCCCGCACTTCTTGCAATTACCAAACGCCGCATCCCTATTAAAATCCGAAGTCTCAGTCTTTACCCTCTTCTCAGCCGAATTAAAATTTCTTCCCCCGGGCAGCTTACCTTATGAATTTGAGTTCCACGTCTTCTTAGTCTCGGTCGGCAGTAACTTCTCCCTCTGATCATACAATGTACCTGCTAGGGTAACCACCGAGTGAAACGAGCTCATGTCGGTGGTCACCACACCCCTACGAACATCCACCGGAAAACCCTTCACATACTTCTTAATCCTCTTAGCTTCGGGAGTAACCAGATCGGGACATAATCGAGCCATCTTATTAAACTTTGTGGTATACTCCCGATGCATCATACTACCCGTCTCCAATGTCAAGAATTCCTATTCAATCTTATCCAATTCATGTGGAGGATAAAACTAATCAAGAACCAATTTCTTCAACTCGTCCCACGTTATCCTCATAATCGAACGATCACTCATGGCCTGCGCCAGATTATCCCACCAACATAGTGATTCGGAACGAAACGAGGTAGTAGCATAAGTCACCATGTCATCCCCCGTGCATTTACTAACTCTCAGAACGGCCTCCATCTCCCTCACCCACTGATGTGCTGCCAAAGCATCCTTAGTACCACCGAAAGAAGGAGGATCACATTTCTTAAAGTCACCATATGAGCAACCCCGAGTAGATACACTAATAGCACGAACCTCCTCTTCATCCTCACTCGGCACATAAACCTCTTCCTTCTCGACCTGCGTCTCCTTACCCTTCCTTTCCTCATCCGAACTCTTACTGACCAATGATTCCTCCATGGCTCTAACGGCCTCAGCAACGATCTCGGGAATGGTGCTATGGAGAACCTGATAAACCTCATCCGTGATTGCCGCCCGCATAGCAGGGTCTAAGGCGGGGTTACCCCCCTCCTCATGAATCGGGGTTTCTTCCTGCTGGGGAGTAGGGATCTCACTCTCGGTTTCGGCACGTGGCTTACGACCACGACCACGAACACTAGGACGGCCTCTCTTAGCTGCACGAGTATTAACCATGATATCCCTACAAAGACAGAATTTTAGCATGGTCAAGTAAAAGTGGCATTTAGAACATGTAAGGTAAGGGTAAACTGCTAATGACGTTGATCAAGTGTAATTAGTCGTTTACTTTACCCGCCTGTCCTAATCACCCCTGCCCCTAACCAAATTAGCCTTCTATCTAACACTTAGACAATTAATCATATACTGGAAACTTTAAAATTCAAAAGAATGACTAAACAATTAAAGTTACCTCTTGGCGTACAGCTACTTGCGGTGGGCATACTAGCTCTTCCCTTACAGTTCAAGTCCATGCATTCGGGGATGCTCGGATCCCTCGAACCATCGCTCTGATACCAACTTGTAAGACCCCGAATCCTGTGAATCCTACAGTTGGTATTCATACAAAATACTTAAACTCAAAGACAGTTCATTCCATTAAAATAACCAATTCAGAGTATAATTTAGCGGAAGATCATAATTAATAAAACAAGTTCCCAAAACCCGGGGATCATGCCCAAAACCAAATTGAAATGTATTTAATAAAACGTTAGAAGAAAAATGTTTGTTATTATTAAAACTTCCGACTAAGTATGCCCTCCACCGTCCAAGTAGCTTCGTGTACGTCCAAGCGGTAATGCATCCTCCTCCTAACCTGAAACTCACACTAACATGCACACAAAGTCAGCTTGAGCTGAGTGACTTCAAGTTTTATTAATTAACATCTATAATAATAATAATCATAATAGTCATTCCAAGAGTTTTAAAATAAACGGGATATAACAATTAGGCCATCATCAACAGTAAGTAATCATCACTATATATATATATATATATATATATATATAAACATCCTTATAATTATATCCCTACATATATATCATCCAAGTAATAACATCAGGGTCGAGCACACGTACAACCGAAACACGTAACATCTCATCCAACGTATGCAAACACAAAGTAGGCATGCGTAAACATCCTTAGTCGATAACGACTAAATAACATCGCCAAATATTGGCCATACAAAAATATATGTACAAACATACGCACAAACATACAATAACATCATCCCAAGGCCTACCCTATACAAGTAAGCCCATACAAAATAATTTAACGGTTCATCAATAAAAATCGCTTAGGTGTGCATGCTAGCCCAAAAACTTAAAAAGAGTAAAAAGGGGCATCATGAACTCACCTGACACAAGACACGTATTCACCACGAGCTAGAGAATCCCTAAGTAGCCCCACAACTCAAACTCCTGTCGGTTTACATACAATCATTACTAATGACATCGAGAGGACTCGTTTATCTTACGAGACGTTCTAACATGATTCGAGTTACCTAAAGCCTCGACCTCATCAAACTCAATCATAACAGCCCCTGGGGCCTGACATTGACCAACACGACCCTTAGATACTCCCGGGAATAAATAATTCCCAAATTACCCCCGAAAGCACTAGGTGATACTAACACGCGCGTTTAAGAGTCGTTTAGGCAATTAACTTCCAACTCAGCCCCGTGTGGACCCAATATGATAAATTCACAGCCAACAAGTCTACACGACGCTACACGAGTCAAATGGGTCGGTAACTTGCAAGTACAACGCACCAACTATTCAATAAACGCAAATGCGCATTGTACCGATCCGTTTGAGTAACCGACAACCAATTCAGCCCCAATACATAAAAATCATTTTCCAACAGCCCGTATATTAAACCGAAGCTATCCAAACTAAATTGGTCATCACTTACTCCATCCCTCGCGTTAAACGCAACAATCTACCATTCTAGTCAACCGAAAACTATCTTTCAAACTACAACTAGTTGACCAATCAAACTAACACCAATGTGCATAATCCTAAAGTATGTTATACTAGACATACCTAGGAAGATGTTGGTGCAAAAACTTCCACCAAAACAGTCCCGTAAAGGTTAGAATTGACAGCCACCCGGTAAGCCTACAACACGCAATTTAACGATCAATACGCGTGATATAATGATCAATTAAGGTGTAAAAGACTTGGGGAAACATAGAACTAACCTTCAATTGAAGTTTTACACCTTAACTTGGCTGCAAAAAAAGAAAATCGCAGATGGGGGGGGGGGGCTGCTCTAATGCCGATCGGACACAAGAGGGGGCTAGGGTTTTGTTTTATGTTATAAAATAACAAGTTACACTCTAGTCCCTCAAGAATGAAGTATGAAGCAACTTGGGTGGAAAGTTAAATGAATTTAACATACCGGAAAGATGGTAAGGTCATCGATGAATGCCGGATAACTCCCGAGAAGTATACATACTTTACAAGCTTTAAAATCTTTAAACCGAAAATTAAGGGGTGTTACAGAATTTTACACTTTCGTATTATACATATACAAAACTTTATGAATTCTCACCAACATTATTGTTGACAAATTATATTATTTTAATCATGCTGCAGGTTGAAGTCTAAGGATTGAAGACTAGATTAGTTGGACAATTAGGGTATTAGAAGTACAACATAATGAAATTCAATGTTTATCTTATTGTTATTTGATTGTGTATTTATGATGTATTGAAATGAAATAAATATAATTATTGCCTTGTGATGTATTGAAATGAAATAAATATAATTATTGCCACTTTAATAGCGTTATGAGCTTTTGAGTGATCTATACGTCACACCCAGACGTATCCGCTTTAGCCGGGGTGTTACAAATTAGTATCAGAGCCGTAACTATAAGATAGGTTGTTAGACGTATCGGCCTCTTATAGTTATAGTTTATTTAAGGGCCCAAACTTCATGTATACTCTATGTGTTATGTGCCCTCACTTACTAAGTTCATTCATTTGTTTCTATTTATATTTATAATATTTCATAACGTTGCCTACACACATGTTCACACACAAACTCCAAGGCTTAGGCCTAAAGCAAAGATTTTCGAAAACTTCTAAATCTATTTTTACTTGGGGTTTTTTTTTTCTGATATTCCTCCTCATAAAGATGGTTCTATGTGACCTTGTCCCCTTTGTGATAAGGATATGGTTGCACTCTTAGGATGTCACACAAGTCATGGTGGTTCATATGACGTATGACTCCGACCCTCAATGTTTTACAATGAGTTTAATCAAAAGTCTGTTAAGTCGTGGTGATACACGAATACCCAGCTTTTTGTTCAAGTTATTTTTCGAAATTTTGATTTTTGTGTGGAATCATATGAGTCCATGGAGGTTCATGAAAGCTCTAAGTCCCTCACAAAACTTATTATTATTATGGACTTCATATTTCAAAAAACTTTATCAAAGGTTTCTTTATATGGCATACACTATTCTGAGTCTCACGATTTCCGTTATCCTTGTTCGCAGCATGGCTTCCCATCACCTCCAGCGTCGTTCGTCTAGCTGCAAGATAACCACCCAGATCACTAAGCACCTGACAGCGGTCCTCCCTGATATCATGACCCAGATGCACCAGAACATCATGGCTAACGTTAACCCTCCTCCTCCCCTGCCTTCAGCTCCCGTTGTGACCTATAAGAACTTTACTGACGCCAAACCTACCAATTTTGATGGAACTCAAGGATCCACTGCCCTACTTCAGTGGTACGAAAAGATGGAGAGCGTGTTTTTCCAAATTGAGTGTCCTAATGATAAGCAAACCCGATTCGCTACAGGTGTTTTTGAGAAAGGTGCTCTTACATGATGGGTCAAGGAAAAGTCGACCCGCGGTGCTGAAGCTGCCATGGCCTTGTCGTGGGACGAACTAAAAGACTTGATGACTCGACAGTTTTGTCCTCCAAACGAACTCATGAACTTAGAGGTAGAATTCTGGAACCTCAAATAGGAAGGTCGTGAGCACATTGCTTACACCACCCATTTCAATGAACTTAGTGTGTTGGTGCCACCCCTACTTCGCGTGCCATCGACAAGTACATCAGAGGATTACCGAGAGAAATCCAAGACAGTGTCCTCAGCAGCTCTCCTAAAGAACTCGGTGACGCCATTAACCTTGCTGCAACCCTCACTGATAATCATGTCAAAGCTGGGACTTTGAAAATGAAGGGTTCGAAGAAAAACACCGAGAAATCACCATCCGAACCAAAAGAAACTAAGCCTGAGTCATCCAAATCTGCCTACACCAACCACAACAATAAACGCAGAAACTATGCCATAACCAACACAAACTCAACCCAAACCCAACTTAACAAAAATCCTTACACGGGAACACACCCTTTGTGTGACACGTGTAAATTCCATCACCACACTGCTGCTCAATACCGAAAATGTTCCAATTGTGATCGTTTCGGTTACCTCACCAACACATGTCGAGCACCAATGCATATCCAACACCACCCCTTCATCCCACAACCCGTCATTCAACCACTCCAACAATCATATGCCCAACCATTTGCCTCCACTCTCCCAACCCTACGAGCCTGCTATCATTGTGGTAGCCCAAATCATCTACGCAACGCATGCCCAAAACTCATTTATCAAATCCAAACCTACCAAAACCAAACCAATCAACTAAAAGTATATCAAGCCCAAACCTTCCAACCACAAGCCCAAGTCAATCAAGCACAAGCCGATCAAGCCCAACAAATGCAAGCCCAACCGATCCAAGCTCCAATTAAACCAAACCGATCAACCCAAGTAGGTCAAACCAGCCAAGGTACGCAAGGACGCGTATACATCAACGCCAATGATTTTCAGCTAAGAAATGATGGCACCGGCCCACACTAACCCTTTTACCCAAGGCCACACCTACCCTAGAGAAGACAAACACTGCGGACAACCTTCTTTTTCATTTGTAATTTTGTTATTGTTCTTTCCATTTGAATGATGTCTCCATGTATACTAAATTTTTAATGGTATTGGTGAATTTATGTTTGCACTTGATTGATCTAATTTACTATTCTCACAAAGCACGACACACATTCCATACATTATCTATGGAATAAAATTTATTTAACTCTTGAATTAATTCAATCTAACGGCCTATGACCGGTTAACCCCAAACGTAAGCGTTAGCAGGAACCGGGACCATGTTCATGGTTACCTAATAGAAACTGTAATCACACTTTTGGCTGCCTATGACCGGTTTATTTTCAAACCGGGGCTATTTGTTTAGCTAAAGACATAGCTATCTAATAGGAGTCTCATGTACTTGTTCAATTTCTATGATTTGATATTTATATTTGCGTTTTACCAATATCTCAATATGGACGTCTCAAACATAACCCCTCCTTATGGTGGTTAAACTTCTCTAAGATTAATAATGCTAATATCTTTGCTGCATTATTTTATTTCTCCTAATTCATTGATAGTTTCTTGTGGTTATAATATGTTTTCGCGAATTTTAGTCTTTCATAACCCCGATGTTTCATGTATTTAACTTATGATGAATATTTCTCATCTACCATAATATCCTTAATACCAGGGGTTTTCTCTTGACTTTAATCCTCTGTTACTTTATTTCATCTTTCAACCTTCTGTTTGGATATTCTTTAGAATTTCGTTATTTAAATTTATTCAATTTTTTCTTTGGTTATTGTTAACCCTGACGTTACATTATTTATCTTGATATTTGACCTCAAGGACTTGTTTATATATTCATGTCACTCCCAATCCTTATAGTTTATTATCCTTAATTTAAAAAGCTTTCATATAAGAATTTATTTTATCCTAACCCACACAATAGGACGGATTATGTGGACCATCCGACGATAAAGGCAATTATGGGTCAACAAGTAATTATCCAAGTCCTAACATGGAAGACATAATAAGTACGTTGTGTGCAATAACTCGAAACCTGTAATGATTTTGAAAGACAGGATAAATGCAGTATGATAAGGACATGGTGGATACGCCGTTGGTACATCCCATATATAAGTGTCCTTGCCATATTCCCATTCGTGGCGTCTTTCGGGTCATTCAAAGATCGACATTGGTGTTTTTGTTTAATTATGCATTAATAAAATTGGTAAAACTTTTAAAAAACTTCATGTATTAGTTGTTTTCTTTTAAAATTTTATTTTTAATTTAATTTCGGGACGAAATTTTCAAAAGTTGTAAATCCTGTAACATTCATTACTTTTCAAACACGAAACCTGACCCATTTCGAATTTTCGGTTTTGTCGTTTTAAGGTATTCTTGTTTGTCATTAATCATTAATCATTAATATAATAATTACAATGATATAAGTTCGTCGTTAGTTCGTTCTATTATTCTCAATCTCCAAATAGAGAAAAATGTCCAAGACAAATAACATTTCATTTATATATTAATACATTTGAAAGTCTAAGGGTTAAGTTGTAACTTTAAATTAAATTTGTTTTAAAAAGAAGATCAAAATACAAGGACCAAAATTGTAATTATATTAAAACAAACCCAACTCCCAGCTCACCCCTACCCCTCTTCCCGTTTTTCCGGCCAGCTATGTCCAGCGACGGCTCCACAGTTCCGGCGAGCCTTAATCTCAAGCCAAAACGTTATATTAATATCAATTAACAATCACAACACTACTCCGTTAACATCAATCATTAATCGCTTTTAATAACGCCTCTTAACGCGCATATAATGCCGATTTAATACCCAACGGCCGGATGATTGATTAAAACACATTAACATCAATTAAACATCCAACGGCTCGATTAAGACTATAAATAAACCATAAAAGTTCGTCTAAACGAGCTTATAACATCAAACTCCTCTAAAATTCTCTCCAAGTATTATAATTTTCGTTCAGCAACCGTGTTCCGGCCAAGCATCAGTTCGTCGTCAAAACCAAACAATTCCAGGTAATTACTTTAGGGTTATTAACCATTATTAACTGTTTAACAAAACCCCTAACATCAATTTACCAAACAATGAACGGATTAACTGAATTGTAATCTAGGGTTTATGAGGTTAGGGATGAACTTGATAGTTTATATAAATATAATACTTCTTATTCCTAAACTGAATAGATTCATTAGAGTAGCTGGTTAGTACTTGGTGTTGAGGAAACAAAGACCCGGGTTTCGAACCCGGGTCAGGCTGGTTATTATACATTTTTTTCAATCCTTTCTTTTCACAAGCTTTATTAATTATAATAATTAAATAAATTAATTAAAAATCAAAATGAATTATATATAAACATTTTTATCAAATAAAACTTTTTAATAATTAAATATAAATTATTTCTCACTGTTATTTGTGCAAAACCGACTTCCAAACTTGTTAAACCATCAAACTTTAAATTATTAATTCGTAACTTTAAATGCTTGTTAAACCAATAAAAATCAACTTTGAACACATAAAGTTAACACGTACATTACAAACCTCGTATTTCTCGTAGTAATGTTAAATTATTTAGATATATTAGAATAACATTAAAATATTATTAAAATAACCAAATACTTTAAAATAGTAGAAATTATAATAAAATAATAATTAATTCCCAATAATTTATACAATAATTAACCTTATTAATTACATTAAATCGTCTTTAAATACTCAGTTCTATTTTACTTATAGCTCGTGAGGTTCAAACGATTCGATTCACTTGACGCTTTTTGGCTTTTTACTTACTTGTTACTTCATATCAAAGGTGAGTTTTTATAACCTCTTTTTACTTTTACACGTTTTGGGGTGTAGCACGTCCAAACTTAGTTTTCTTGTGTCAAACTAAAATCACATGCGTGTTTTGTCTGTATTTGTTGTATCATATTGCTTGTAAACTGTGTGATTATGTGCTAGTTGTTTACTGTTTTTGTTGGTAGATACACATACTCATATTGGGAGGGTCCGACGGGACGTACCTGCGCGTCCATTTGTTAATGGCGATATCATACACATACTCATAATAGGAGTGTCCGACGAGACGTACCTGCGCCGTCCATTTTTAAATGGCGGTATCATTATCATTATTTTATAGTCCAAGTAGCTCGACGAACGGGGCTTACTTAGTAGATTTGACTTATGTCAAGCGAACAGGAATATCATGTATTTACTTTTCATTTGCTATATGATTGAGACTATACATCCTGACTTGTGAATTTTACACTTTCGTATTATACATACGCAAAACTTTATGAATTCTCACAAACTTTAATCGTGCTGCAGGTTGAAGTCTAAGGATTGAAGACTAGATTAGTTGGACCATAAGGGTATTAGAAGTACAACATAATGAAATTCAATGTTTATCGTATTGTTATTTGATTGTGTATTTGTGATGTATTGATATGAAATAAATATAATTATTGTCGCTTTAATAGCGTTACGAGCTTATGAGTGATCTGTACGTCATACCCAGGCGTATTCCGCTTTAGCCGGGGTGTTACATTCATCATCAAACCCTAAGCATATTATTAACTTCCTTACAATGAAGAAAATTAAAATCCAAAAAATAAATAAAAAAAACGAAAAATGTAAAACAACCATTCTCTCAAGCCATCAGATTGTTTGTTTATAAATGAAGGTTTCTCACGCATTTGACCTGAATTCACGGGTAAAGGTCTCACCAAACCCAGATAGCTCTTAAACAGGTTATAACATCTCATTATATTAAAAATAATGTCATAAAATATTTGATATAAAAATCCTATAAAATAGGGATATGCTAAAAATTAATATCCTATTTTATTTAAAAAAAAGAAGTTATTTATAATTAAGAAACAATTTTATAATAAAGAAAATAAAGGGTAATGGGTATCACCAAACCCAGATAGCTTTTAAACCGGATTATAACATATCTTTTATTTGTGAAACCATTTTATCATCAAACCTCAAGTATATTAATTATTAACTTTCTTATGATAAATAAAATTAAAACCCAAATATACATATATAAATATTAAAAACGAATAATGTGAAACAACCCCCGTAATACGGGGGATGAAATCTAGTATGTGTATGTATATATATATATATATATTAGACTTTGTTTAATATATTTTCATTTTTTTTATTTTTTAAGTCATACATTTCCCGTACCAGTATCTTGAAGTTTTGAGTTTTGCCGTAACCCGTTCCTGTATCGTCCTCACACCCGTTCTAGTGCTACATAGTTACACACTCAGAGATTGTTGTTATTAAACTTTGAACTAATATATTGAATTTCAATCATACATGGCAATATGACATTCACACTAATTGCTCTCCTTCAGGGACATTGTCATTTCATCCATCTAACGACACTACAAAATTTTTGCAAGTCATACGCAAGCATCCTTCGATATGTAGACAAGAATCTTCCCAAAGTACTATGTGTGAGAGATTATTTATTTATTTTTTATTAGTGTCATTCTTTATTTTTTGATTTGTGGCATTCTTTGTTTTTTTTTGTTTAGTAATTGAGTTGGATGCTTAGTGTGAGGTCAACTCTAAGACATTCATGGGGTGTTTTTTTTTTTTTTTTTTTGCTGTATGGTGGCTTTGTGGTTTCAACATCTTACTGATCTATTTTATCAATCACGATTATCCACATGTTGACTGACTAACAAAAACTTGAATGGGCTAACAACCAATAGTAATACCTCATACCTTGGTTCTAGTTTTGCTTCCTTTCTGGGTTTCAAGTTGGTTTCGATATACAAAGAACATAAACAAATGTAAATGGATCTAAATAGGTCAAAATATATAAATTTTGATCGAATATAACCAACTTGTTTATAATAAATTAACTTAAAACAATTAATTGCAAAAATATAGTTGCAAAATGGTTAAAAACAAAATTCTAAACAAACCCATGTGACACGCAGGCTAAAAGCTAGTACACCATATTTAGTTTGGTTAAGGATCAAAATGTTACTGTGTAAGAGCATTCTCAACCGATCCCCTATCCTCATCTCTATAATTACATTAAAAAGCACTACATTTTTCTCTTCTTTTTAATTAAATTGAAATTTTTTTTGTACTTTTAATCATTACAGTTTTCTTTCTACACCTTAAAATTTACAAAAAAAATCACTACCTTTTCCCTAAATTTACAAAAAATCACTACATTTTCTCTCTCCACCTTATAATTTACACTTACTACTACTCAACACCCCACCCTATAATTTACAAACTCCTCTTACAAAATTTTAAGGAACCAGATGAGAATGCTCTAAATATACAAATTGTACTTTAGGTCAGTGAGAGAATCAAGATAAGTTATGTTTGTGTAGTGTGTAGTTGATTACACATAGTTCTCACCTATCAAGTCTTACAACTAAATTAACCATACCTAAACTGGAAGTGACTGTGTATTGAGTCCTAGATGTGGCAAATGGGTTGGGTTGGGACGAACGAGTCATGGGTCAAAATGGGTTTGGATCGAAACAAGTTTGGGTTAGAATGGGTTAGGGTCAGAATGGATCAACCAAAAAATGGTTGTTTTGGTTTGGGTAAGAATAAGTTAGGGTTGGAACGAGTCAGAACGGGTTCAAGTTTTTTTTTAATTTATTTTTTTAACAAGAATAGCGGCGGAAACATTTTAGTATTTTTAATTTTTTTGTTTTTTATTTGTATTTTGAGATATGATTTTTTTATTACTTTTTTTGAAATTTTTTCTAAGGGGTTCTCTATTAAGATCAAAAACCCCTCAAAAAATATTAAAAAATAATAAAAAAAATCATAACTCAAAATATATATAAAAAAAAAAGCAAAAAAAAATTAAATGTTTCCTCCGTTGTCCTCGTTTCATAAAAAAAAACCACCGAGAAATCGAACCGTAACCGAAAAATCAACGGAAATGAAACCAAAAGCCAAAACCGAACCAAATCAATCAAAATTAAAAAAATCGATCAAAACGAAAATAAAAAAATTGAAACCGAACAAAAATGGACAAAAACGAAACAAAAAACCAAAAACGAGTCCGGAATCGACCAAAAAGAAACCAAAACCCAACCCGTCCTGTGTGAAAAATTCGTGTTGGCTTGAATCCTGAACCGAACCCGTTCCAATCTCAAACCCGTTTCGTTTTGAAACTTGTATCGTTCGGAAACTCGTTCCGATCTGAAACCTACCACATTTTCTTAGGACACTAACTCGCATCGACCCATTTCTATGAATATTTCGACCTATTTTGACCCGAAAATAACAAGATGAAATTTTAAATGACCCATTTTAACCCATTTAATTAAAATCTCTGACCCAAACCAATCCATTTAATTTTTAAAACAACTCAAATTAACCCATTTGAAATGGTTTGGGTCAAGATTGCCACCCCTAAGTGTATTCTTTATTTTATAGTGAGTAAAGTGTCATTTTCGTCCTTGTGGTGTGGGGAATAATGCGAATTTAGTCCAAAAGTTTGTTTTTTGCATATGGACCCTCCATGTTTCCCAATTCTTGCCAATTACATCCAAATCACTAACTCCGTTAAATTGAATCGTTAACTCAGGGGTAGACATGTCTTTTCACTCTTTCTTTATTACATGAGACAGTGCCAAAATCTTCCCTGAAGTTTGGTCACATTTGCTAATTTCGTCCAAAAATATATTTTTTTCGCAATTATACCCTCGATGTTTCCCAACTGTTGCCAATTTCTTCTAATTTGTTAACTCGGTCTAAATTTAACATTAACTCAGGGGTGCTATTGTCCTTTTGCATATTTGTTTACATTGCTATTATTACGCTGAGCTAAACCCCTTATATGACTACAAATAAAGAAGAATAAAAAAACGGATAATATATTGGATTCAAACATAGGAATCATGAAATGTTATATATGTCATCAAACAAACACATAATAACAATAATGTAAACAAACATGTAAAAGGATAGTAACACCCATAAGTTAACGTTGAATTTAGACCGAGTTAACAATTTGGACGAAATTGGCAACGGTTGGGAAAAATCGAGGGTCTACTTGCGAAAAAAATATTTTTGGACGAAATTCCCAAATATGACTAAACCTCAGGGACGATTTTGGCACTTTACTCATATAATAAATAAATAGTGAAAAGACATGTCTACCCCTGACTTAACGATTAAATTTAACAAGGTTAATGATTTGGATGTAATTGGGAAGAATTGAGAAACGTGGGGGGTCCATATGCAAAATCTAAACTTTTTGGACTAAATTCGCATTATTTGTCAAACCACAAGGACGAAAATGACACTTTACTCATTCATAATTGAGAGTTTTTTTTTTTTTTGAAGAAGTATGTGAATCTTCACCAATAAATTATTGGTGAGATCGAGGAAATTGTATTCATAATAGTAGATTTAATCGATACATACAACTAACAGAAAATCAACTTCCAGAACGGATCCAATTACACAGAGAGAAACAGATCCAATTACATAGAGAAAGGCAGATAAGCAGGTAATAAGTTGTGCCGCAACCTTCTTTCTAATGGCAAAACCGATCTTACTAAAAACAAAGCTATGGTTCTTTGATGCATAGTTTATAGTGCACGAGTCGGTGAACGCTTTTGAGAAACGCAATTGCTTTGGTGGTAAGGGACTTAAAGGTATCAAAAGTAAATGACTGAACTGTTAATAAACAAACTAAATATAAAGTTTTGCATTTATCATGGTTTTGAATATTGTTAATAGCAAGTTTTCTAAAACGGAAGATGCTAATTATACTAAACAAGGTTTTTAACCCGCGCGTTGCGACGCGCAGGCATGGTTGTATTTTAACTTTAAGTAGTAGTTATGTAGTTCGTGACACATTAACAGAATCAACAAAACAATTGCACAATTAAAATCGCCTTTATCCAACCAAATTTAGTCATATACATTTGGTTATTGATAGTATACAACAACAAAGTAACAATTGCACATCTCATGTACTTAATCCTACTTGTAAAGTCATCGAACTTTGAATACCATTGTGTTGATGCTTGCATTCATGACTAAGCCACATAATCATTAACCTTTGACGTTCTAACAGCTCATGTCAAAATCCTACTCATGAAGTCATTAAACTTTGAGTGCCATTGTCTTGATGCTTGCATTGACCAAGCCACATGATAATGCAGGAGCATTTATATTAGAATCTTTTATTTTGTTAGTTTATCTTTTATTATTTTGTGTTTATCATGTTTTCATGTTTATCTCTTTTCTTTGTTTAGTATAAATAGGGTTATGGTTTTTTAGTTAATTTGTTTTTGATATTGAATTTTAATTAATAAGAACTTTGTTCTTGGAACCTTTGGTTCGATTTTATCGTCGTTGTTAATCATGAGTCTCTCGAGCCATTGATCGCTTTCGAAACTGAATCAGTTGGTATCAGAGCTTTTGGTTCTCAAATGGCTCGATATGAACGTCAATACTTGTTTGCTTGTAGATTCGCCGACAGAGGCAACGACACGAGTGTTTTCTATTCATGTGCTCGTGGAGAAGATCGACATCCTACTCGCAGAGTCGCCGACCGAGGCAGCGGTGGAGTCTACTCCGACCCACGAGATCTTATGAAGATCAAACGACTCCGACAATGAGTCCGCGATCTTGATGAGATTGAACGGCTCCGAAAACGAGTCGGTAATCTCGAGTTACAACGGAAGATGCGTAAGGCGGAAACCGAGTTGAGCACCATCGTCTGGGACGAAGGTGACAACGGAGAGGAGCATCCGTTTTACTATCACCCACCTCAGTTAGAACGAACCGATCTTGTCACGAATGTGTATTGGAAGATGGTCCAAAGTTTGATGAAGACGGAAGTAATTTCGATGAAGATGAATGTTTATTTGTGAAACATGTTCTTAACGGGTCACCCATGGAAACTGAATCTAGCACCATCGTAAGCGACAGAGGTGACCATGGAGCTACTGATGATGGAGTTGCCAATGGAGGTGAGGATGGCATGCACTCCATAGTAAACGTTGTAAGGCCAATATTCTATATTGTGTTTAGGATTGTATATGTCGTTTTAGTTTGCTTTTAGTCGGTGTATTACGTACTCGGTACGTTTATTTTGTAGGTTTATTATGTAAACTTTGGAGAAATTGGGACCCTATATAAAGAGTCACTTAATCCATTATTCCAACTTGAACTCTTCCACAACTCAAGAAACAAGCTTTTAGTAAATAAAGTTTTATCTCTCTCTCTCCATCTTCTTCTTCAACCTTTTAGCAAATAAACCAAACAGACTAAGATCCGAGATCCGAGTGTCGTTGGTGATTTCTACTAACCAACAACACGGATTGATCCGAGTCAAGTTGTGAGATCCATCTAGAGGACCTACAATTGGTATCAGAGCAGGTCGAATCTTATGATTCAACTTTGTTCTTGATATTCGGGTTCTATTTCCGCGATTACCCGAACCAAGACGTTAAAGACCCGTTGAAGTTTGAAAATAAAGTTGGAAATAAAGTGGGAAATAAGCGTGTTTGAAGCTTCTCCTTGTAGATCGGGATGTTCTGGATCTACAAGTGTCAGATCTGGGTGTTTCGGGGACCGGTCCGGCACGCACCGAAATTCCGGTGAACCTACGGTTCTTCTCCAATGATGACTCCAGAGATTGAAGATATACATCAAACTCCGACATGAGTGTCGGTTATCTTAATTTGTCAAGGAGGTCGGTATTTCGATGAAGAGTAAAACAAAAAAAAATTTACGGCAGTTGCCGCTTCTGGTGGAGACCGGATCTGAGGTCTACGGCTGATGTCACCAGGGTTGGTGTGCAGGGTGGTAACATGGCGGCAGCCCGACGGGTTTTTTTTGTAGGCTGGTGGTTAGGTGGTGACGGTGGGTGCCGAGCTCCGGCAGGTTTTCCGGTAGCGGCGTCGTGGGTAATGGTGGTGGATGACAGCCATGTTGTGAGATGATGATGATGATGATAATGATGATGATGATTCGGAATAGGAGGAAGACGGGTCAGAGGAGGAAGAAGGGAAGATCTGGGATGAGTAGGGTAGCAGCGTTTTATGGTTGGTCGGCCGGAGCTCATTTTTCGGCGAAGGGAACCGGTCACCGGTGGTATTGATGGCGGCTGGTTAAATCATACGCAAGGGTTTTGGTTTTTGAAATCTCCTAGGGTTCTGGTTATTACATGTTGGGCTGGTGACTTTTCTTGGGCCTAGATGTGTGTGGACTGTTTCATCATATCAACACATACACCAGCAAATTATGCTATGGGCTGTTGGATCATTAATTAGCCTGCTCATACAAAGGTAATTCAACTATATGAAATAATTAATTGAGCCGCATAATTACAAGACACTTTTGGCCAAGTAAGTCATTTATTTTTCGGTGTTGACCAAACTGAAGAAAGTCAAATTTGTTCGGGTTTTGTCTTGTTTAACCGTGTTCAAAGTTTGTTATTTCTAAGGCGTTCAAGAAGTTGGATCCGAAAGGTGAACTTCGAACGAATTAATAAGTTTTGTTCATTTGATCATTGAATCCGGTAATTCAAGATCGATTTGTGGATATTCGAGCTCATCTCATGCCTATATACAACTTAAGATCCGAAGAAGCGAGAACTACTTCAAGATTAAATATAGGTGGGGTCATACCTTGAGTGGGTGAATTGAAATGAAGAGGCATCGATTTATCGGGTGATTTGTGAAGATGCGAGACACGGTGAGACAAAGTTTTGAGATCAGAAGTCAAAGGGGTGATTGTAAGGCCAAAAATGTGACTTGCGATATCAAAGTACGAAACACGTTATATATTTACGGTCAAGTAAATAATTAAAGTGGGCGAGAATTTCGGACACGAGACGAGAGTTTCGACACGCGTTTAACTTCAACGGGAAAACTTCTAGATTATGTGTTAGGCTATAAATAGGAACTTTGTATTTCATTTTAGTGTGTGTTTGTAGAATCATCCACCCAAGGGGAGCTCACCTTGGGTGGGTCAGTTTGTTTATGAATATATCAAATCTTTAACCGACAACGAGATCGTTCACTTATATTATCTTTATATTATTTATGTTCGGTTGTTTGATTTACCGCACCCGTCTCGAGAGTTTATCAAGAACAAAGCCGTTCGTTGTCGGATCCGGTTTTGGGACCTACAATTGGTATCAGAGCCAGGTTGAGGGACTGAAACAAATCATTTACAAGTTCTGGGACTTAAACAAATCATTTACAAACTAAGGGACTGAAATTGGGAGGGCCTATGAACGATTTCTTCTTGACCCTCGAGAGGGTCTGTGAACGAATCTTATCGTTCTAAGTTTTGTGCAGCTATACATGGACAGGTAGATCAAGATCAAGTCTGCTCAGAGTTGCAGATGCTGAAATGCTTAAAAGAAAAGAGAACGTGAAAGTTGGTGATTGAACCTAAAGATGAACTGATTGTTTCTGAAGACAAGGAAAGAAACCAGTCGGCTCAAGAAAGCCAACAAAAGAAAATTAGATGTCGAGCCTCCCGCATCTGATGTTTCTAAAATTTGCTGTTGCCGATCCTTCCCAGAAAATAAGATTGAAGTTCAAGTCTACAAGACTGGAAAATAAAGAATTGTCCGAGATCCAATCTGGTTCAAGATCCTGGATCAAGACACGTACTAAGTTTCAAGAAATAAAGACGAAGCAAAGAACTTGACGAAGGTTCCTCGACATACTCAATCCTATAGGGAGATTGTAAGGCCAATATTCTATATTGTTTTTAGGATTGTATATGTCATTTTAGTTTGCTTTTAGTCGGTGTATTACGTACTCGGTACGTTTATTTTGTAGGTTTATTATGTAAACTTTGGAGAAAATGGTGACCCTATATAAAGAGCCACTTAACCCATTTCTCCAACTTGAACTCTTCCACAACTCAAGAAACAAGCTTTTAGTAAATAAAGTTTTCTCTCTCTCTCCATCTTCTTCTTCTACCTTCTAGAAAATAAACCAAACAAACTAAGATCCGAGTGTCGTTGGTGATTTCCGCTAACCAACAACACGGATTGATCCGAGTCAAGTTGTGAGATGTAACATTCGTTACTTTTCAAACCTGAAAACCCGACCAATCTTAAATTTTCAATTTTTGTTTATAAATATATATACATTATAATATTCTCAAGTTTCGTTTCAGGTATTTTTATTTATATTCGTTCAACCAACCCGTTCTATCGTTTCATTAAATTCGTGTTTTACGTTCATCGTATGTTTCTTTTTCATTGGGTTCAATTGACGACCCTCCGAGATTTAAAGTTTTTATTAAAGTAAATCGAGTTGCGTACTTTGCGGGTATAATATGCAAGAAATCCAAGAATAATAACTTTCATTTCATTATTTGCAATATTTCAAAGTTAAGGGTTTAAAAAGTAATTATGTTTTGATTTTGATTTAAAGATACTTTGAAAGATGAAGGGCCATAATGAAAATATCATTTAAATTATATTAATATATTCAAAACCCACCCAACCGTCCCTACCCCCCTCGTTTTTCCGGCTAAAACTCCAGCCACGGCGGTGGCGGCGCCGGAGGCCCCAAACACCCCTCAAAACTCGGCTTTAATTCAGTTAAATTATATACAAATCATTAGTCTTCGGTATTATATCATAAACAACTAATTAATTGTGTTTTAACGTTCTAATCATCCGTCAATCGAGGCCGTAATGAACGCCGGAAAATCCGGAAATCGCACTAACGGATTAGCGCGTACACGCTCCAATTGAGTGTATAAATAGAGGCTTAGGACTCATTACATCTCGCTCATACTTCTCTTTCTCTCTAAATCACTCTATAATTCCCGTAATTATTCGTCCAATATCCGAACTCCGGCAAGCTCAGTTCACCGACAAACCTTTAAGTTTTCAGGTAACTAATTTATGATTTTTAATCATTTTGTACCGATTAACGATAACCCTAACATAAATTGATCAAATGTTGAACGGTTTAATCAAATTGAAAACTAGGGTTTATAGAGAAGAAGATGAAGTTTAAACCTGTTTATATTGCTTCTGTTTCTGTTTGTATTACAACAATGGCTGATGGTCTGATGGTTAAATCCCTAAGGTATTAAACCATAGACCCGGGTTCGAACCCGGGCCATGGCAATTTTTTTATGTTTCCCTTTTTTTTTAGGCCTAGGATTATCATATAAAAATCAAATAAATTATCTAAAAATAAATCATACTAAATCAATAAAATCATTTTTAAACTAAACAAAGTTTTTATAAATAAGGTATAAGTTTTATCTTATCATTTCCCATGTAAAAACCAACTTTCTTAAACATTAGCCCGTTAAAATAAATTCGTTCGTTAACTTTGAGTCATTAAACCTTATTCCATTTGCTATAATTCGTTAAACTTTATTTAACTTTTAATTCGTTACAATCGTTAGAAAATAGTTAAATTCGTAAACTTTAGCCCGTGCCTTGCAAATGTCATATTTCTCATATTAATGTTAAGTTATTAGGCAAACGCTTTTATTTTCTTAAATAAATAATACGTTTCGTTAAATCATTAAAATTAGATTATATTGCGATTCGTTAGCCTTAACTCGTCAACTTTAAATTGTAAATTTCAATTCGTGCTTCGTATTCTCCCATATTAATGTTAAATTATTAATTTAGTAATATTAAAATAATATAAATTGTTAAAACCCGTTAAAGCTTAAAAATAATATTAAATTAATTCATGCCTTAAAATAATAATTATTTTCAATAAAACTAGACATAATAATCCCGATAGATTGGTCGTTAAATTTCGTATTTATTTATTTATTTATTTATAGTGCGTGTGGATCGTTCGTTTCGGATTCTTTAACAAACCTTCGTTGCTTTGGTTTCATTATTGTGCTTTCGGCTTTTTATTTCAAGATGATCTCCAATTTCGAGGTGAGCTTCTCACGCCCCCTTTTTAACACTTTTACTTTTGGGGGTAGCATATATATCCTATTAAACGCAAATCGATTTTATACTCAGCTATTAAACTGCAATTCATATCGTGGACTTGTGTGTTATATGTGCTTACTTGATTATGTGCTCAGCAAGTGATTGTCTCAATAAGTATGATCATACGCCCCCCTTTGCACTCAGGACCATTTTGTTATGAGTTGAAAAGGGACCCCCGATCCGAGTACGTTGGCTGTGGCCAACTGGAAAGAACATTGCATGCGAAGTGGTTTAATTATCACAAATTTCATGGAATTGCAAGATTTTTATGTATTAATTCAAACTTGTGGGAACTCACCAACTATTAAGTTAGTTGACCGTGTTTTATATATATGTTACAGGTACAAACATTAGAGGATGATACTTGGAGAAGACACGAGAATTAGGTTATTGAAACAAATGGATAAAATGTTTAGTTGTATTTATATTTTCTTGTATTTCTTGTTTACGAACTTGGTATATGATGTTTAAACCAATTAATGATAATATTATCACTTTATAGTGTCACATGTATTTTGAACAATCTGTACGTCACACTCAGGCGTTTCTGTTTTAGCCGGGGTGTTACATGAGATCCATCTAGAGGACCTATAAACGTAACTGTTGGTATTGAAAGTGGTAGTTCTACGGTGGCGGCTACCGGTGATAGCACGGTTGCTTCTGGGAGTTATGGTGTTGGTTTGGAAGCTCCATTAATGCCGACAAATATTGTGGAAGGTTTGAATATTGCGAGATCTCCTACGGAATTGAATTCGCAAAATATGGGATCTATTAGGAATGCAAATTTTAAAAAAGATGAGAAGATTGAGGTTGCAAAAAAATTGGATACACTTACCGATAATAATATCAATAATTTAAATATACCATGTGAAGATTATGATAATAATTATGGAATTGGTAATGGAAATATGGATGGCTCCCATGGAATGGGTATTCAGATTGGAGTCCATGTCGGGATGGGTTCTAGACATTGCCCACAAGAATTCTCAAGCAACATTCATGGGTGGTTTATTAAGCATGATAAGAACAACGAATCCAGTCTTTTATCTCGGGTTGTTAATGATTTTTTCGACGTTCCCAAGACTCGAGGACGAGTCTTTTCCGAAGACGGGGAGAAGGAGGTGAAGAGATCCGGCAACCTGATAGACCCAGGTGGTATGAGTTTAGAGCCTGGTGAGACGACCCACAGAGTTGAACGGATTGGTCGGGTCATGGTGTTGATAAATAAGGAGCGAGTTGATGTTCCTTTCGATCCAGGTGGCTTTGTTTCGAAGACAAAACTCGAGGACGAGTTTTTTTGAAGACGGGGAGGGTGGTAGAGATGGAGGTTTCACGGTGGTCTCTAGTGATCCGGTGGTTAAGGGTGGTCTTGAACAAATCCTGCATGCTAGTGTGGAAGGTATGAAAATGGAAATAGATGATCACATATTTTGTAATATTTTGGCTGCTCAAAAGGAAGGGAATATACTAATAAATTCAAATTCCGAGTTTGTTGTTTTTGTGTGTATCATTGATAGAAAATTTGATGATGTCATGGTAAAGAATTTGGTTAATAAAGATGGCAAGCCTGTTCCTTTCGACCCTAGTGGTATGAGTTCAGATTCGGATGAGACGACCCGCGAAGTTGAATTAGTTGGGCAGCTTGTGATAATAATTTAAAATCGGGTTGATGTTCCTTTCAATCCGGGTGGCTTTGATCCGAAAGCAAAACTCGAGGACGAGTTTTTTTTGAAGACCGGGAGTATGATGCAGGAGCATTTATATTAAAATCTTTTATTTTGTTAGTTTATCTTTTATTATTTTGTGTTTATCATGTTTCCATGTTTATCTCTTTTCTTTGGTTAGTATAAATAGGGTTATGGTTTTTTAGTTCATTAGTTTTTTATATTGAATTTTAATTAATAAGAACTTTGTTCTTGGAACCTTTGGTTCGATTTTATCGTCGTTGTTAATCATGAGTCTCTCGAGCCATTGATCGCTTCCCAAAATTGCATCACACAACCTTCGACGTTCTCATATCTCATGTCGAGTTACTTCACGGTTTTATCAAATTTGCGAAAAACCATAAAAGACATGAAAAACTAACCACCGGTTGACTTTGCCCTAAAGGATGTTTTAATGTAGTACTGGTCTCACCTTCTAATCTAGTACATGAGTTCGGTTAACCTAAGCCGATGCAGTCAAGATAAATTATTTAGGTTGTTTTAAGGTTTAACATACAACAGTCAAGAACCTGTTCTTTTAATGTAGTACTGAGCTCATCTTCACTCTCCCTTTGAACCCTAAATAAAAAGGCTTCCTATCCTAGCCTATGAAAACAGATTGCCTAGTTTAGAATATAAAATAGCATTCAATAGTTAAGCAGCGTTTGTACAAAAATCAAGCAAATAGGAGAAAACACAATTAAGAAATGGAACCGAAGCTGCAAGGAACACTACTCAGAGATGGTGGAGACATCTGAAATTGTAGAGATCGACGAAGGAAGAATAGATATCACAATTGAAACCCTAAAAGAAACAGAAATCAAATGCACAAATCATAGTTGCAAACGCAATTAAGAAATGGAATCGAACCGCAGAGCAGAACCAACTGAGACGAAGACGGTGAATTTTGACAGACTGCGTTATCAAGAAGGCTGGATACGATGATATTGAAGAATATAAACACGTAACTGTGTAACGCCCGTTAATTTCCGACAAAAGGTTTAATCTTGTAGTGTTATGTACACCTTTCGGGCTTGACCCGGCATTCTCCCGGGAGCTCCTTGCAAAGCTCGTAAACGTTCTCACTTAACTTTCCACCCAAGTTGCTACATACTTCAATTTGGAGGGACTTGGATGTAACTATTTTATATCATAAAACAAAAGAAAACTCAAACCCTAAACCTATTTGCAGCCGTCGGACCTGGACCCCCCTGCTCGTTTTTCTTCTGCCTAGCCAAGTTTCAGCCATGAAAACTTCAATTCAAGGTCGGTTTTATGATTCCCAATGTCTTTTACACCTTAATTGATCATATTAACGCGCTTATTGGTCGTTAAGATTGAGTTTTGATGATAACAACTTGCTGACAGATTCGTATACGTTTATTGTAGGGTCTGTAACACGATGTTAATCCACTGGTTTTGATCGATTCTTGATTCCATGATGTTCTACTTTGAGTCTAGTTTCCAGAAAAGTATAATAAGTAATTTTTGGATGAGATTTGAATACTTTTTATGATTTTATAAAATCGAGTGTCAAACCTGATGCGGGACGACGGATTCTGGTCCGTCTTCCCGACATCATAACCTTTTTTCGACAAGTCTAAATTGGTTGGTTCCACTTCTGGAAGTTATTGTTTTGAGTTAGGAACCAAACCCAATTGGAATCGTTTAATTTGGCTGGGTAATGAATTTTATAAAAATAAAACCATTTTGTTATAGCTGCACATACCTTTCTGTGTTAGAAGAATTTTTATGATTTTTGTGTCAACTATAAAAATATAATAAAAATATTTTTATAAACTTAAGATATTTATGTAACACTGATAAAAATTTAATAATTTAATTCCATGGTTTTCCTATGAAATAAAATACATCTTTGCATGCTAAAATCTGCATGTTATATTCGTATTGATCAATAAGTTCGTTTTAGGCTTAACCGGTGGCTGCCCTTTCTCGCATCTTTCGGGGCTGTTATAATTGAAGTTCGTACTCCGTCATATTCTTAGGTATGTCACTTACAATATACTAAAATTTCATGGCCAATGGAGGTATTTAGGTCGGTCAATGAATTTTAGTTCGAAAACTAGGGTTTATCGGGTGTAGGATTGGCAATTGTTGAGTTTGATGCGTTAAACGATCGGATGACCAACCGAATCAGTTTGTACAGCCCTAGGGGGGTTTAAGGGCTGTGGGAAAATTATATTTTTGATGCACGGGGCTGTTGGGGTTAGTGCTTCGTCAATCGAGTCGGCGGTGCGTGAATTTTCGTTTAAACGTTAAAGTAAGAGTTGTAAAAAGGAACCGTCAACCCTATCAACTCGGGTGACATAATCTTGATGAATGAAAAGATTTAAAATGGAATTTGGTCCATTCGGGGCTGATTCGTTTAACAAATGGTTTTAAGGTTTATTTCGCGCGCATTCGACCCGATTTGATTATCGTTGGGCCTTGGGCCAAGGTGTTGGGCCTTGGGCCAAGTTGTTGGGCCTTGGGCCAAATGTTGGGCCTTGGGCCAAAGTATTGGGCATTTGGCCAAGTTGTTGGACCTTGGGCCAAAGTGTTGGGCCTTGGGCCAAGTTGTTGGGCCTTGGGCCAAGTATTGGGCCTTGGGCCAAGTTGTTGGGCCTTGGGCCAAAGTGTTGGGCCTTGGGCCAAGTTGTTGGGCCTTGGGCCAAAGTGTTGGACCTTGGGCCAAGTTGTTGGGCTTGAACGGCCCATTAGGCTAGAGTGTTCTTACAGTCTAGTTTAGTAACGCGTTGTGTATAATTTACAGGCCCTTGCTTGTGATTGTGCACTTAGGGATTTCCTAGCTCATTGCAGGTGTTCGGTTGATTCAGGTGAGTTCATGATGCCCTTTTTACTCTTTTACGTTTTGGGCTAGCATACACACCGAAATACAATTTTAAACGATTTTACTCGTTACAATGATTTGAATAGTTTTACATGGTCTCACTCGTGATGGTGCATTTTGATAGCTATATTTGAATTATTTTATATGCCTTAGGATATTTTAGACTCGTTCATGGTCTTGTGTCCTTAAGATTACATACGCTATTGATGGTCTAGACTCGAGGACGTTAGCAGACTTGGTAGTAACTGAATATGAGTAGACCTATCTACTTAGTTCCCGTATGGGATGATATATATATATATATATATATATATAGGAACATATATGTATGTATATATGGATGTATGTATGTACGTATGAGGATGTGTTACCTTATAGCCTACGATTGTGTAATGATATTTAGTTCCTCGTGACTAAGAATGATGTATGTAGGCTTATTGATGTGTGTGTGCATGGTGATTCACGGCCGGGTCAAATATATTACTCGGGTTGTACCCGTGGTGGAGAGGCCCGTGTGACGTGACCATCATTTTGGCGGGTCAAATATATTACATGGGTTTTAAAATCCCGTGGTGAAGAGGCCCGTTGATGTTGAGCCGTGATAGGATCAAATATATTACTTGGGGAAGACCCGGGGTGAGGAGGCCCGTATCACGTGCTTGGATGTATGAACCGTGGTCGGGTCAAATATATTACTTGGGGAAGACCCGGGGTGAGGAGGCCCGTATCACGTGTTTGGATGTTAAACCGCGACCGAGTCAAATATATTACTTGGGGATGACCCGGGGTGAGGAGGCTCGTGTTGCGTGATTTTGTTTTATTAAACTGTGACCGAGTCAAATATATTACTTGGGGATGACCTGGGGTGAGGAGGCTCGTGTTGCATGATTTTAACGGTTTTGTTAAACCGCGGTCGGGTCAAATATATTACTCGGGGAAGACCCGGGGTGAGGAGACCCGTGCTGTGTGAAAAGATGTTTAATATTTTATTCACTCATGATTTGGTTAAGAAAGGCTATTTATGATTTTATGGTCTCATGATTTTCCACTACATTTCATACTTATGGAATTTAAATTTTTAATGAATGTCGTTTATGAAAATTTGAACTCACTCAGCTCAAGCTGACTTTGTGTGTATGTTAGATTGACTTTCAGGTTAAGAAGTGGATGCTACCGCTTGGACGTGCTGGATGCTACTCGGGAGGTTGAAGGCATTTCTGGTCGAGGAATTCAAATAAAACAAATATTTTATTTACATTTGATTTTGGACACCTGTACCCGTGTTTAGGATATTTAAATACTTACACTTTTTCCGCTGTTATTTACTCTGAACTGGTTTTAAATAAAACGAATCGATTGGTTTTAAATTTTTGTGAATTTGTGGAGGTGATTACCAACTGTAGGATTCCTGGGATTCGGGGTCTTACAAACTGATCGAAGACCACACGTGTAAAGGAAGCGCGCTAAACAAAGTAGACATGTACGTCGTGCAACATACTTTGTACCATTGATGAATAGTTAAAGTTGTGAGAGAGGTGAAACTTGGTTTTTAATATATATATATATATCTAGTATAACTTCACCTCCAAACATTAAATTATCTGTTAATAGTTCAGACTCCACAAAACAATTTGATTGCACGCTCATCCACGTAAGTTGGATTTTTAGCAAACGATTCAAGAACTTGAAATGATCAAATGGCTTGAATTTGGGAGGATGTTCATCATCTACAAATTCTTCCGGGATTTGCACTGCCCCGTTCTTAAATGTGAATAAGGCTATGGAATACCTATCTTCTTGCCTGAAGAGGTAGGTCCCAGCAGAGCCCAGTTGGACCCGCAGGACTCACCTTGAAGAGAGACGTCTGCGCAGAAACCAACTAGATCCGCAGGACCCACCATGCTCAGAGACATGACGTCCTTACGCGCAGTACGCAAGCTGTTCCCGCAGGAAATACCTCCCAATGGTGAAGTACTCCGCCTGTTCCCGCAGCTGCGGATACAAGCCATCAGGGAAGGCCACCCGCGCAGCAAGGCTACACGCACAAGGCACTTAGCTCTCAATAATTCAGTAGTCACCTGAAGGAATGAGCAAAGCCGGGAACAATCCCGCACAAAGGCGGGAGGGGGAATACTCCCGCCCAAATGAGCCAGTCCGTACGATACTGTAGGATCTTTTGTACTGTACCTGACGAGGTATGGGCAAAAGATCTGACCAGAGATACGACAGCTCATTGACAACAGTATGGCGAGCAGCATGCTCTTGTACTGTAGGTCACTATTAGCCGCTGCCTACTCACCAACTCCTGTCATACCACGTGCATAGCCTGCAGTTGGTGGAAAAGGAATAGTACACAGCAGGCCTGGTCACTGTCGGCCGCTGCCTACCCACCAACTACCAGCATGGCACGTGCGTAGGCCACAGTTGGTAGAACAGGAATACTATTCAGCCGGCTACACCTTCTTGGAAACCTACCTTCGGCTATAAATACCCCAAATGGTATGATCATCTCATCTTATCTTGTATCTTATATCTTATACCTGATATCTGCTCTAGCATTCTCTTAATATACACTTATATTCAAGAGCAATCTAGTCTGATTCTCACGTCGGAGGGTGGTCACAAGGAGGTACCCCCCCCCCTTCTCAGTGACGAGCTCACGGTGTCTGTTTTGCAGGTTATCAGAAGAACCATCTTTGCCGGGTCTAACCCCTCGTGGGAAACATCTATTTAACCCCCAGATTATCCGTAATCTGCCCGGGGTTAATTAGTGTTTCTTCATTGGCGCCATCCGTGCATAAAAGCTAGAACTTCATTTCTTTACAGTTTTTTCAAACTTCTGGAAAGATGGTTAAAGAAACTCCGGTAACCACAACCCCATCTACTGGGGGGAATACCGACGACTACACAGTTTTTACTTACACTACCTCAGTTACCCAAGCTGGGGCAAGTGCAGTAAATAATCTCTCACTAGGATTCACCGATACCCAGTTAGAGAGACAAAGAACGAGGCTCCCCCGCCAAACACTCGATGAAGTTAAAGCGTGGGCGGAAGCACGTCAAAAAGAATTCCAAGCTGAGTTGGATGAACGCTTACGTTCACTCCAACAGCCTGAGGAATTCGGAGAATACTTGGACGATGATTCGGAGGAATCCGATAGTGACGCAAACCCTCGTCATAGGGCGAAAGGGAAGCGTAAGGAAACGGACTCCCAACCGAGAAGGCGTTTTGGAGAAACCTTCAAACCAAAAAACGCGGGTGGAAACCCACGTGACTTCTCCAAAACATTTACACCAACTGCTGCAAAGGCGGGAACGTCCAAATTTGCAAGGGACATTGCGGAAGCAATCGTCCCGAGAAGTGCCAAACAGATGTCCAACATCGGCACTTACGATGGTATATCTGATCCAGACGATCATTTGAACAGGTTCATAGCGGGGGCAACCGTCAGTAGTTGGACGGAACCTACGTGGTGTTACATGTTCCAAATGACGCTTGTTGGTGCAGCTAGAGCGTGGTTTGATCGTCTACCGGTCCACCACATCTACGATTGGGAAGACTTCCAGCAGAAGTTTAGCCAACACTTCAGCCAACAAAGAAAGTATACCAAGGAGCAATGGACAATCCTCAATTGCATTCGAGAAAAAGATGAATCTTTGCCAGACTTCATCACTCACTTCAACTCAAAGAAGCTAAGTCTGGGTAATATCAGCGAGGAACTTGTTCGCGCTGCTTTCATCCAGGGCGCGAACGACCGAGAGCTCATCCGCACCTTAACGGGTAAAGATGGCATGCCATCCACATGGGATGCCATCATGACAGCAGCTAAACGCTTTGCGGAAATGGAAAAAGCAACTGGGTAGAGATCTCCCCCAGAGCACAAACCTCTACACCCAGAAAACAAGAGAAGACATCCTTACCGCCTGACTAAACAAAAAGCGGAAGCTAGGCATTTGGCAGTCAAGGGTAAACTTTGACACCTCATCCGGCTTGCAACATCGGTTAGGCGGAAGGGATAACGTACAGTCGAACCAGAACAGATGGACGCCACTCACCAAAAGCGTCACCGAGATATTCGCCACTGAGGAGCTCCCATGGCCAAAGGCTCCAATAATCCGACATCGTCACAATGCTGATCGGAGCAAATACTGTGACTTTCACAGGACAAAAGGCCACAACACTGAAGAATGCACAGACATGAAGGACATCGTCGAAGCATTTGTCAGAGATGGGACGCTCGCGCACCTCGTGGCGTAACGAACGTTGAGCAGGCCGATGCGTGTAGAACCCCAGCTGGGGAAAACACGAATGAAATTGCAGCTTCAATGTTGGAGACTACATACTGCGTAAACAACGAGATCCCGAACCAGATGCATATCGGCTCGATGGCACTCCCATCCCAACAACATGGAAGGGAGCTCAATTACACAGTTTGCATGTAGATCAATTCCAAACTTGTAAAGAAAAGGCCCAGAGCCACTTCTAATGGAAATGATTCTCCTTAGAACATTGATGCTGATAATCTTACATTTATACTTATGAACTTTCCACACTGATATGCCAGTCTTAACCGCATACATAAGTGGGAAAGAAGTCGTTACTTGTGGAAGGCGGCAAAACCCGCATAAACACAAAAACGACAAACCTTCACGCAGGTCAGTCATAGGTAAAGTTTGGTGATCCCACTAAGTGAAAGTGCCGGTCCTAACCGCACAAATCATGATAAACTGAACCCATTGAAAACCGCGCGTCGAACGGTTAATTTATTCAACACTGATGCCGGCTTTCACCGCATAAATAAGTATAAAGAAATTGTTGCTTGTGGAAGGCGCCAAAACCCGCATAAACACAAAAAACGACAAACCTTCACGCAGGTCAGTCATAGGTAAAGTTTGGTGATCCCACTAAATGAAAGTGCCGGTCCTAACCGCCCAAATCATGATAGAAGAAACCAAACTAACCTATTAACAACCACGCGTCGAACGGTTAACTTATTCAAAATACTTAGAAAATTTCTAACAGAACGATGAGGAAAACCTACACGCAGGTCAGATGTAGGTAAAGGTTAGCCATCCTACTAAGTGCAAGTGACGGTCTTACCCGCACAATCACGAACGAGGAAGCAAAACTTCAGCCTATTATCTACCACGTTCAAAGGTTAACTTATTCTAAACACTTAGAAAATTTCAAAGGAAAAGATGAGGAAAACTTCCACGCAGGTCAGATATAGGTAAAGCTTAGCCATCCTACTAAGTGCAAGTGACGGTCTTATCCGCACAATCACGAAAGAGGACGCAAAACTTTAACTTATTATCTGCCACGTTGAAAAGTTAACTTATCTAAGTACTAAAGAAATTGCTAAGTTAAAAAAAAATATGCGTGAAATAAACAAGGCAAGGAATTGGCAAATAATCTTTATTCCATCGAAATTCAAATATTACAGATTGCTGGGTACATACCCGCATACAAAAGAAGCTATACAAAAATAAAAATCTATAATGGTGGAAAGGGATCTTCAGGATCAAGCCTCAGGACCACTTCCACTTGGACCCGCACCATCAGTAGAGCGTGGCGGTTCAAGGAAAGCTTTAAGGATAGCTAGCCCATCATCAGCAACAGCAACTTCGTTCACCTTCTCCACCACCGGATGCGGGAAGGCGGCATACTGATTCACTGCTTGGTCATATACAGCTTCAGTATCAACGTCATATAAAGGGAAGTTGGAAGGCGGGATGCCTTTCTCAACGAACCCTAGACCAAGCAGGAAGCCGGCCTTTTCCCCATCCTCATGAGAAGCGTTGAGGGCTGCGCTCATAGCATCGTCATAAGACGTATCCGTGAAGACCCGATGCACAACCTACAAAAAGAAAAAATACAAGTATCAAAACCTTTTATATTTACAAAGAAAAGCGTAAAGATATAATGAAATTAAACATACCTGAGACAACGCTTCTCGAAGAAGCCATTCCTTGGCAACTAGAGCCTCCTGGAGGGCGGCTTGAGCTTGGTTACGGGCGCGTTCGGCTTCACTTTTGTTGAGGTTGGCAAGCAACACTTCTTTAGCCGCAGCCTCTTCAACGCCCTTTAGCTTCCGCTCAATATGGTCAAGCACCCCCCTCTGGTCCAAGATCTCTTGGAGCTTCTTGGCGTCTTCCATCGCCAAGGCATCATGAGCCTGTTGGAGCGCCTCTAGTTTGGCTTTAAGTTCCTCATTCTCGAGGCGTAGAGGCTCAGCAACAGCTTCAGCCTTGGTGGCCCTCTCAGTTGCGTTCCGTGCAGTTTCCTTAGCCAGCCGAAGCTGTTCGTTAACAGCTTGGGCAGCCTTGGAACGGGCCTCGAGCCGGGCCTGAACTTCAACCTCGAGGGCCATGAAGGCCTTCTCCTTTTCCGCAGCCACTGCGGTAAGCCTCTTGTTCTCCTCTCGGACAGCCCGCGCCTGAGCTACTTCTTGAATACGAGCTGCTTTTAACTTGTCGTTTTCACGACAGAGCAGCTCGACGCGCGGTTGCATCCGGGCTAGGAGAATCCGAAGCTCGTTGGTTAGCCTACCCTCCTGGTAGCTAGCCATTGCTTCCCCCAACGCACCACTGGGAGCTGCGTGACGAGCCCACTCCACGCACTCCACAGGCGTGCGAAGGGTTGTTCCTCGGCGGATGTTCCATCATGGAACATACACTTCATTGGAATCCGACACTGCAAAAAACAAAAAGCAGTTAGGAAAAGATGATAAATATAAAAAAAAAAAGGCCAAAAGAACCCTACGCACCTGTAGGGTCGACAACAGGCCGATAGCCGCCAAACCCATCACCTGAACCCAAGGGAAATCCATCCAAGAGGTCAGGCAGATGGGAAGGAGGCAGGGGTTGGCGAGAAGCTCCAAGCATACCTGAAGGATCGGCCGTAGCTGCCGACGTTGGAGGCATAGAGGCCGCCGCGGTAGAAACCAACGGAGGTGAACTCACCGGAGGTGAACTCACAACCGTGGTCGCCGCTGCGGAAGTAACCGCAGAAATAGTCACCGCCGGCTCAGTGAAAGATTCAGTAAATATGGCACTGACAGCCGGCGGAGATGTCATCACAGTTGGAACAGTTGGCTCAACTGGGTGAGCAACTGAACCAACTGAAGCAGGCGCAGCCGCCTGGGTCATCGCCTCAGGTAGGTTGACCAAGCCTACCGTCATGGGTCCGGAGGTGCTCCTCCCCGCTCCACCCTGGAATGCGGTAGCATCCACGCCTGCACAAAGAAGATATAAGTATAATGGCGGAAAGATATTAAGTTAAAAAGTAAAGGAAGTTTGTACTTACGGGTTTTCTTGAGCCTAAAAGTGCGAACAGGCGGGGACGAACCCGATGGAGCCGGCCTCTTCACGCCGCTCACCGTCGTTGTCCTGGGCTGCTCGGAGGTGACGGTCGTCTCAGCCTCCGGAGCAGTGGTTCTAGCACCACATGGGTTCCCCGCCACCTCCTCGCTTTCGGTCTCTGAATCAGACCGATGCACCGGATCGGCAGTGGAGGCAACCTTCGCCTTCCCCTTCCCCGCCGGCAGCCTTCTTCTTCCGCACCAACGGAGGACCATCTGCGGATTCCTCATCAGAAGATGACAAGATTAGAGGAATTCCAGCAGAGGTTTCAGCATTGAGAGGTCGAGGGTTGAATAACGCCTTACCTGGCCGCGTGGCGCTCAGAATAGGGTGGCCTGGTGGGTAGACCTCCACAAACCGATCCCTCGTTTGCTCCAAGATGGGCAACTCGTTCTCATCGAGAGCACGAGTACCCATCCGAGCGGGACCATCACTCTCCCGCGGCTGCAGGAGAGACTGCAAGTCGTTCCCCTCTGAAATAAAAGAAACAGTTAGAAGACAAACCTATATAAACAAATAAGACAGAGCATACCGTAAGGGACAGAGTTCAAACCGTATTCGAGGACGATGGGAACCTGTGACGCCTCCTTCCACACCCGGCTCATCCCAAGCATCACCATCCCAGACTCCGCAAAGCGGTACACAGGAGTCTGGATCCGGGAGATCTTGGCGAACCATTCCGCCTCCTGGTAGTTTGGGGCGTGAAGGGCGGGGAGTGCTATCCCATTCTTAAACGTCATCGCTATCGGGACGACGCGAGCGGAGATATAAAAAAACTCCCTCTTCCACGACCGAAGACTGCGCTCGGTTGCGCAGATCTTCAGCCCCTTGATCCGGTTGACCAAGGTGTACCACCCCTGGATGCACCTCCAAGAATAGAAGGTCATCAACCGGTCAACATGGGGCTCCACGCCCAGAATGAGGCACACCCACTCAAAGTGGCGGATCTTGGCGATCGCCATCGGGTGTACCTCCGTCAAATGCACCCCGTGCCTCTCCAAGACACGGTATACAAACTTCGTTAATGGGAACCTGAGATTCCTATAAACGAAGAATGCAGCGTACACCCCTATCTTGCCCTTGGGGACATCGTACACCGTCTGGTGTGGCTCCGGAAACTCAGGCTCGAACGGCTCGAGCATGAACTTCCGGACGATGACTGAAAAAGCTCAGTGGGAAGAGCACACTGGCATTCGCCAGCAGTGCTCTTATCGTCTTTATCAGACGTAGACGTCGGGATATCGACGTACACGTCAGATTCCTCGGCAGCAGCTTCGAAATCATGAGTAGAAGACATGGTTTGGAGGTAAAGGAACGATTTCAGGAGAATGCTTGGCAGAAAGTATTCGCCGGAAATCGTTTACAAGAAGAGGAGTGAAAGTGTGAATTACAAAGGACCCTCTCCCCTTTATATACTCATCGCAATTAATGCGATGAATTTAATGCGTAAGAGAGAGAAATCACATGTGCAATGAAACTATGACACGTGGCAAAGTGCAAGCTGGCAACAGCTGTTGAAAGGACGCGTGCCATTAATTTCGCGGCCACGCGCCCGAAAAATCGCGCCCACGCGCCTGAAAAAGCGTCTGGAATGACCATGTACTGTCACGTCGCCATAACTTCCTACACGTCCTGACACAGTCAGAAGAAACCGTCGGACGACGTTTCAACAGTTTGGACTGTTCTTATCCTTTCACCAACTCTTCGAATTTCAAAATTTCAAAAGATTTAAAAGTAAGCGGGAAAATACCCCTTACCTTGGCAACCAAGTAACTATAAGACGGGTGCGGGTACAGTGTTAAGGCAAAACCCTTCACATACTTAGCACCCGCAGGGAATTGACGCCAGGAATACCTTGGAAGTAAAGTAACCGTAAGACGAGTGCAGGTACAGTGTCAAGGCAAAACCCTTCACATACCTAGCGCTCCGCAGGGAATTGAAACCAAGAAGGATCTTCTGGGCCATGCTTGCGGAAACGGGAATAACATCCCCGCATAGCGGGGAACGTCGAGAACTATATTGTTTGAAGCTCCAAGATGGAATTGGTGGTTTTAACATAATTGATCACTATGTCAAAACTACCAAAACCTCATGGAGAATCCACACAAGTGGGACTCAACGCTCCTGACTTGCGAGGAGGTTACAGATCTACCCGCATCATACCCAAAGATCAAGCAGGAAAGTCGGGAATTTCTGCAAGTGACATTAGGACTTCCGCGGGAAGAATCCCCATGGAAAACCTTAAAACTAAACTCTTTTCAAAATCCTTTGCTTAAGTCCAAAAGTTCACCTCACTTATTAAACATTCATGAGAAGAACATTGGACTGGGGGGACTTGAAGAGGTAGGTCCCAGCAGAGCCCAGTTGGACCCGCAGGACTCACCTTGAAGAGAGACGTCTGCGCAGAAACCAACTGGATCCGCAGGACTCACCATGCTCAGAGATGTGACGTCCTTACGCGCAGTACGCAAGCTGTTCCCGCAGGAAATACCTCCCAATGGTGAAGTACTCCGCCTGTTCCCGCAGCTGCGGATACAAGCCATCAGGGAAGGCCACCCGCGCAGCAAGGCTACACGCACAAGGCACTTAGCTCTCAATAATTCAGTAGTCACCTGAAGGAATGAGCAAAGCCGGGAACAATCCCGCACAAAGGCGGGAGGGGGAATACTCCCGCCCAAATGAGCCAGTCCGTACGATACTGTAGGATCTTTTGTACTGTACCTGACGAGGTATGGGCAAAAGATCTGACCAGAGATACGACAGCTCATTGACAACAGTATGGCGAGCAGCATGCTCTTGTACTGTAGGTCACTATTAGCCGTTGCCTACTCACCAACTCCTGTCATACCACGTGCATAGCCTGCAGTTGGTGGAAAAAGGAATAGTACACAGCAGGCCTGGTCACTGTCGGCCGCTGCCTACCCACCAACTACCAGCATGGCACGTGCGTAGGCCACAGTTGGTAGAACAGGAATACTATTCAGCCGGCTACACCTTCTTGGAAACTTACCTTCGGCTATAAATACCCCAAATGGTATGATCATCTCATCTTATCTTGTATCTTATATCTTATACCTGATATCTGCTCTAGCAATCTCTTAATATACACTTATATTCAAGAGCAATCTAGTCTGATTCTCACGCCGGAGGGTGGTCACAAGGAGGTACCCCCCCCCTTCTCAGTGACGAGCTCACGGTGTCTGTTTTGCAGGTTATCAGAAGAACCATCTTTGCCGGGTCTAACCCCTCGTGGGAAACATCTATTTAACCCCCAGATTATCCGTATCTGCCCGGGGTCAATTAGTGTTTCTTCATTGCCATTCATGACCACTCGATGACAAGGTGATCTCAGTTTACCGCTACTCATGCCTAAATACACAAACAAATTAAATCATCAAGCATACCGCAAAATTTGATTGCAGAAAGTATCACATCCTTTGACTATAAAAACGAGTCACTAAATCACATCTTTAGAGTATATGAAAAACACAACCTCGAATACTTTTTAGGTTATCAATGTTTCTGTTCACTTGACATACTGATGAGGAATTGATCCGAAAGATAGCATAATAGTGAAACGCTGATTAGAGTTATCAAGGGCTAAATCAACAAAAAAAATTGACTTTGAAATAGGCCAGTTTGTTGTAGTGAACATGACTAAAATATGAAAACTGAAATAGATAATAACTTGGGCTACGAGTAGAGTTATGGCCCAACTATCGAACTGGATCTTATTTAATCGTTGAAACTTTACCCAAATTAAACGATTTTCATTTTATTTTCCCTTTTTAGTCGAAAACTCGAAATTCAATAATGAATATAATTTATGCATTTGTTTAAGTCCTAAAATCATTATTTAAATGTCCTTTTTTAATTTTGTAAATTGGCAGTACCTTTTAAATTTAGAAAAAACTTATAAAAAGGATCTTCATGTAATGTTTCAATCATTCAGTTTTATATCAAATTTTTTATAAATTTATTTTTGTTTATTTTCTTGTTTCTGCTCTACATCATGTAGAAAATAAGTTTTAAAAGTCAGAGATTTTACTCTCATTCAAAATACCATTTAAGTAATTACATCTATACATATAGGTGAATTCCTTGTGTAGCTAAAAGCTATTTGTGATGCAAAAATATGTCACATGACTATTAATTAGTAATTAGTTAGCTGATAAATTCTTTTGCAACACTTGTTTACTAAAAGATATATATAACAATCACCATATCTAGATGAATAATAATAATAATAATATTGTAATTTTACCATGAATGCATCTGTTGCCATGACAACAAAGGATGATGGAAGGTACTCAATTGTCACCATTTCATCATCGTCTTTTATCTGAACCTTCAATCCATCCACAAGATTTTGATTAAGTATACTCAAAAAGTGTTTTGTCAGTATGAACTGAAGCCATGTCAATTTTGATCTGCAACTTTAGAACTTCATCTACGGTCATCAATGGCAGATTCAACAATTAACCATAATTAACCATTTAAACTACACAGGAAGCTTTGGATCTGTATAATTGACACTGTTCAAGCTTCAATTTCATCGATTATCCATGAAATCCTTACAAATCTGATAAAAAAAGAACCCGATGAACATAAAGAACACGAATTGTAGCGTATCACGAGCAACCTCCGGCTCTGAGACCAATTGTGAATACGTTATACTAACGTTTACGAGCCAGGAATCTAGTCCCAAATCGATACGTTAAGCTTGTGTTCATACATTAATGGAGATCGATACATTAAGCCTGGAGAGAATCTGGCATGGTAACGGTACATTAACATAAATATGGCACATACCTCTATGCTAAACTACTATGGATGGCCTATTTATAGGCTGGGCTCATTCGTTATGTGAATACGTTATACTAACGTTTACGAGCCAGGAATCTAGTCGCATATCGATACGTTAAGCTTGTGTTCATACATTAATGGAGATCGATACATTAAGCCTGGAGAGAATCCGGCATGGTAACGGTACATTAACATAAATATAGCACAGATCTCTATGCTAAACTACTATGGAAGGCCTATTTATAGGCTGAGCTAATTCGTTACACTGTAGTAACGAATGAGCCTTTTCATTCGTTAAAATTCCTAACGAATAAGTCTTTCCATAGTCCCATTCGCTAAACACCATTAGCGAATGGGTATACATTAACCATTGAGCCGCCATTCGTTACACTGTAGTAATGAATGGGCTCTTACATTAATGAATAGCCCTAGTCTTTAACGAATGAGGCCTCATTCGCTAAACATGCTTAGCGAATGAGCCTTTATACATTAATATAAAGACTAAACTAGCCCTATCCTATTCGAACAGCTGCGGACACCAAAATCCGTGCACTTACAAAAATTTGCAATTAATTTAGAAATAACTGGTAATGTTCATAGAAAAATTGTGAATATTAAAGTGCTCTAACATTATAGATAGTGGCTTAGAGTATTATGAAAAACACACTTTTCTTGATGCATGATATAAAAGAATTTGTTGCCCATATTCAATTGTGTTGCAGATTGAATTCACTTTTACAAAAGAAAAGATTGTTAAAAAGGGGATCACGGCAGAGACTCATTTTCAGAAATTACGGAAAACTACAAAAAGCGTCACAGACTGAGAATTGGATTTTTATTTGTATTATTTTAGAGACAACTGGGACCATTAGAAAGATGGGTGGCAACTTCAAGGAAAAACTAAAAGAGCACGGGGACTTGATGCTGTAATTGATATCATAAGGGAATGCCATGGTGTTATGGAGGTATGATCTCATAATTATCTGCAGGATGGTTAATAAATACATTCATCTCCGACACCCGAGTCAAAAGCAACTGTTAATCTAGAAAGCCCGTTGCTTTTGTTAAAGTGTTTTGAAAATCTTTGAAAATGCTACATTTCTTAGTACCGATAATCAG
>NW_027499614.1:0-61888 GCF_021521415.1 Bidens hawaiensis | reverse complement strand
TTCACCGTCCCATACCTCCGCAGACACTCCTGCTTCCACTCTTCGACAGTGAAATTGTAAACCGCCAAATCATCACTGCCACTTGGTCTCATACGACCGGCGTTCCTGTTGAAAAGATTAGTAAACAAGCCGACAAATTTCTGATTTCGGACCACCGACCCGAAATCATATCGGCGTTCCGCTCTGTACTCCCAACGAGCGAATAGAACGTCTCCTAACCTTTGTCCAAAAGACCTTGCTCTTTTGGTAGTCGGCTGCAAAATGCATAAATAAATTTGTAAGTCATTTAACTTTGTTATTTAACTTTTTTATTAAAAAATCATTTTTAAAACGTTAAAACAATTACCGCCACGCCGATCCTCAGAAATGACTATCCAAGACCGACACAGGGCTTCCTTCTCATCCGATGACCACGGACTGGTTTTCCGTTTCGTCCTCAGGAGTCGAACCCGACCCGTCCGTTGCAACTTGTTTTTCCGGTGGACGCGTCTCCTTGCTCCCGTAGCATCACCTTGTGATTCTTGTGTCTCCGGAACAACAAAGTTAGGAGATGGTTGTATGTTGGATGGTTGAAAGCCGGATGTTTCTTGCGACCCCCGAAAAAAACATCGATTTGGTCTGGTGACGACCATAAATCGTCGTAACTATAACCTGAATCTAGGTTTGGGTACCAATTTCCAGCCATGTTTAAAAAAAAGTTTGGAAGATGGGTTGATTTTGGGTTTTTTTTGAAGTTATGGTAATTGTTTTATGTGATTTTGGGTGTGGTATGTGATTTTGGGTGTGGTAATTGGTTTAGATTTATATATAGTGATACACAGATTTTTTTTTAATAAATTAAAGACCCCAACGTCTCAATTATTCATCCCAACGGCTCCTTCACGCAACCCAATGCTCCTTTACGCCCCCTTTCTCCCGCTCCACCGGCCTTGCGCCTGCTTTGAATTCGCGCCTCGCGCCCCTCTCCCGCCCCCTCTCGCGCCTCGGTGGTGTGGCGGGGCGCGAGCGGATGGGCTCTCGCGCCCCCGCTGAAGCCCCACACCCCTCAGCCTAAGGCTCACGCAACCCAATACAATTATATGATTTTGATCTATAAAATATAAATTTTAAAAACATGTGGATAGTACAAATGATGAAAGAGACATATTCTTTCCGCCCCTGTCGCTACTTTACCATATTTGATTATTTATACTAATCCTACTTAGGATCATAAAATTATTTGTTATCTTTTCCTTTTTCTATTTTGGTCATAATGTATAACAACCGAAACCCAACCTCCCAAACTCATAACATCTCTCATTTAACAGGGAAAAAAAGGTTTTTTGCCATTTAAATAAACAAAAAAGATCAAACATTTATTTTGCAATGAAACATGTGTATTCCCTTCATCAATGGTTTAAAATCTTTATTTTGATAGCAAAAGAACAATTAATAATAACTTTTTAGTGAGATAAAGTTATTTTCAGTAACGACGACGATACCATTAGTAGAATGACTAGCAAAATGCAGCTAAAGCAGTATAAAGCAATATAAGAAACCTTAAGAAAATGATAAAAGAAATTAACATTAATCTAACCAATTCATATTATTAGGTTTAGATGTTTACTTTATACAATTAAACGAATCAAGCTTGATAGCATCCGTCGTCTTCACACGGAGAGCAACTATCACTTCTCAAAACTAAGGTATTTCTAGCTTTCCAGATTTACCTGAAAACCTTAGTTTTCAGAAGAGATCTTTGGCTTTGAAAAGATAAAAATTCATGAAATTAAAAGCTTAACCGCTAGAATTAATACAGGTATAATATTTTAACATTTAAAGAAACCATAGTACGTATCTTTTTAACAATGAAATGTTATATTAACCAAAGCTCACCATATCAAGACAATGTGGTACATACAATACAAAAGCAAAAGAGACCTAGGGAGGTGTACTTGACTTGGAACAAATACTGAATGCAAAATAAATAATAAATCAAGCCGTCCATACAGCTCAACATAGCATTGCCACCAAGCATACATTGCTACCTAGCCTGGTGTCACGCAGATCTTTCTAACCTAGCACAAAGACAAGGTTCACTACATGGCCTCACGCCAGGAGACTCTATCTAGCCTTGTCACAAAGGCAAGTAGTGCTATTAGACCTCACCTTGAGAGACTCTCCCTCACTTTTTACCCACACATAATCGAGTAAATATAATAATAACAAAGCCCATAGTTAGGTGATGTGTGGGTGAAATATCTTGTATTAAATGAGTCATATCACATGTTTTATGAGTTTATATGCCGGAAACACGACTACTTTGTTTGAGTTTATGATTACAGGTGTGCGGAGCTTAAATGAGCTAAATTGGAGCATAGGAGATGAATGGAATGAAGGTTTTATTGCATGAAATGACAGAGAATTTGAAGACGAAGACATGGCCGAAAACGGGGCATAAATCGGAGTTCAAACGAAGAAGTTACAGGCGAAACACCATGGTGGGTGACAGGCCCACCATAGCCTACGGTGACCCACCATAGCCTACGGTGGGGCTGCCACCGTAGCCTACGGTGACCCACCATAGCTTACGGTGGGACTGTCATCGTAAGGCAGAAGATGAAGACCGTAGGCTACGGTCTCCACCGAAGCCTACGGTGGTGTGACCATAGCTTACGGCCGTCTGGGCAGAAAAACACGATTTTTAGGTTTTTTCTTCCATATTTAAGCCCCGATTCAACCCTATGCCGCCTATGCTTCATACCCTAACATATTTGGGGCGATTTTGGAGCCATTCTTCACCATTCTAACACCTCTCAATCATCATAATCATCCATGGTTTCATCCTTCTAATCGATAAGCAAGCTAATCATGATGAAAAGGCAAGGCTAAACTACTCTTGACCACTTCAGGTATAGGGTTTGCATATGAACTGATTATTTTTATGAAAATTACATATATGAGATTTAGTTTGATTAATCTTTTGGTTGATTGAATCTATATGTTTATTGGAACTGATTAAACAGTTGTGTTTTTGGGACTTTTGTTTATCATCAATTATCTGGTTTGTGTTCATCCAACATTTAGGATTAAGTTCTTATCGTCATTGAACCGTTTACCATTAATCATTGATAGATGCTTAGTTTTGTATTAATGAACTGGTAATTAGATAGACCGTGTTCAGTTGTGTCAATTCTTCGGATTAAGTTCTGTGAATCATCATAACCAAACTATTATGTCTAGTAATCATTTATCTATTCTAATAAACGAATCATGTCTATGTGATTTGCCAATTGGTATAAATTATCATCAATCAGTTTCGTTGCATTACCTGAACCTTAAGTGTAGTCACTGTTTTCTTAAATTGTTTTACAACCAAATTAATTTTCAACTTGCTTGACATCGTCTGTCCGCTTAACATAATTTTACTAAGTATTGAACTTGATTAGCACTTTCACTGATTCCCTGTGGATTCGACACCTTACTTGCCCTTGCTAGTAAAGGTAAATGTTTTTGATTGACCTTTCGACATCGATCATTAGGTTAATTCATATAACAAGGGAGATGATTAACATAAGCAATAATTTGGCAAAGAACGAGCAGCACCGAGCGGTTTTGCGAAGTTGCATCACTTGAAAGGAGAAATAAATTTTCATCTGAAGGAAAATCTTCCTATCATACGCCTCTGTCATTATCAATGGTCAGTGTTTCTTGCATGTTCTTTGTTTGAGGAGTTTTTTTTCTTTTTATCGTCATCCACTTCTGGGCTACTTTAAAGTATAACGTTACCTTAAGTTATTATGAGGATTATGTTTTGTCGATCTATCGATGCAATTCTAGTAACAAATTGAATACCAGACATGATTTAAATTCATATTTTTACATAAGGTTATTAATTTTTTATATAAAAAACTCAAATATACTATTTTAAGAGTTGACTTGTAATTGGTGTGAAGTTGTGAAATGGTTCCACTACTTCAACAAGACCTCTCCATTCTATAGAATATGAAATCATTCATCATTAGTTTCTTGGAGTTAGAAGATATTCACTAAAATTAAAGTTTTCCCCTGGTAGGGTTGCTATAGATAATTGACTTTTGTTGATTAAAGACTCCTTGAGTCATCGTCATGGCCCACATTCTATGATTATGTAAAACAAATTTCACCCATACAACATAATTAACACAATCCTATAATAACTATATACATATATACAGTGTGTCGCGAATCTAGCCCTCAAAATCAATTTAATTTTTAGAAAAATTTCTTTTTACAAATAACTCAGAGATGTTTCGGTCGTCTAACATGTGGTCCTATGATTTAAAGATACAAATTTCGTAATGCATGTGCCTTTGAAAAGGACTGATCCTTGTGGTTTCTAAACACATGCATTTTCAGTTTCGAACCGTCCGAGCCACATGCATATATATAAATCATGCACGTACATAAACATTCATAATAAATATGATGTCATCCTTGCATCACCAATGAAGGAAGTTCGATTTGAACTCGATCAAAAGTCACTGACTATTCACACAATTTATGTACGATTTTGAGTCCGTCGTTTAGTCATTTTAATCTTAAATTAAGTATGAGATTAATCGCGTGATAGGATTTAAGATTTTCTCATTTTCTGGTAATAAAAGATAAGTTGTATATAGTTTGGTTTAGGTTTGAAGCAGGAATGGATATGGAGTTGAGAGATGGGTTGGACCAGACCAACTTTTGATTATATTGTCTAGAACTATTGAATCGCTATCATTGGTCGCGTGTTTATAAGTTAAGGAGGAAACACAACAAAAGTAAAAGTTAAGAACCAAAGTATCACAAAATAATAAATGTTTAAACCATCTGGTTGCGTTATTAAAAATTTAAACAATTATTAAGATCATTAAAGAAGTTACAATTAGCATGAAAAATGCCATCTCCACTTTGGTGGGATGGTAAAGGCTTGGCCTTTGGGTGAGAGGTCCAGGGTTCGATTCCTGGCAATGGTGGTATATTATAAATAGTAGGAGGAAAGCATTAACATTCAAAAAAAAAAAAAAAAAAAATTAGCATGAAAATGTAACTTTTCCTATGCATACTTTAAAACTGACACATGAATATAACTTGTTTATATACAATATTTCGCAAATGATGTGAGTACTAGGGATGAGATCGGTGTCGTACCGGTACCCGAGAATCCCGATCTTGAAAATCGTAAATTCTTGGTACTGGTACCCCGGTACCGAAATATTCGGTTCGGTACCGATATATTTGGTTTCGGTACCGGTATTGAAGGTAAAATTCAGGAAATGCCGTACCGTATCGTACCAGTTCCGAAACTCAAACTTTGGTTCGTTCGGTACGACGGTTCCAAGCGATACCAATTTCGGTACCAGGTTCAATACCAATACCAATACCAATACCAATTAATACCGATACCGAATTTGCTCATTCTTAGTAAATACTTAGGCTGAGGGGTGTGGGGCTTCAACGGGGGCGCTAGAGCCCCATTCTCCGCTCACGCCCCCAGGCGCTAACACCACACCACCAGGGCGCTAACGGGGCGCTAACCGCGAAAAACAATGCAGGCGTGAGCCGGTTAGCGGGAGAAGAGAGAGGGCTGCACAACTTTTGATAGTTTTTTGACCGTTGGGAGCCGAACAAACCAAAAAAAAAAAAAATTTTCCTATATAATTATACCCCATTTCACCCATTTTTATACAAAACTTCAAACCTTCACCCAAAATCAATTCATCTTCTCAACTTTTTTTAAAAAAATGGCTGGAAATTGGTTCCCAAACCTTGATTCAGATTGTCTTGACGATGATTTATAGTCGTCAACCGCACCCAACCGATGTTTTATTCGGAGCCGCAAGAATCATCCGGCTTTCAAACCATCCAACACACAACCGTCTCTTAACTTTGTTGTTCCGGAGACACAAGAATCACACGGTGAAGCTACGGGACCAAAAAGACGCGTCCACCGGAAAAAACAAGTTGCAACGGACGGGTCGGGACCGGCTTCGACTCCGAGGACGAAACCGGAAAGCCACTCCGTGGTCACGGATGAGAAGGAAGCCTTGTGTCAGGCTTGGATAGTCATTTCTGATGATCGGCGTTGCGGTAATTGTTTTAACGTTTTTAAAAATGATTTTTAATAAAAAAGTTAATAAAAAAGTTAAATGGAAATCTAATTTATTTAGTCATTTTGCAGCCGACTACCAAAAGAGCAAGATTTTTTGGACAAAGGTTAGCGAGACGTTCTACATGCTCGTTAGGAGTACAGAGCGGAACGCCGATATGATTTCGGGTCGGTGGTCCGAAATCAGAAAATTTGTCGGCTTGTTTACTAATCTTTTCACAGAAACAGCGGTCGTATGAGACCAAGTGGCAGTGATGATTTGGCGGTTTACAATTTCACGGTCGAAGAGTGAAGCAGGAGTGTTTGCGGAGGTATGGGATGGTGAAGACGTGGGACGATTTAAAGTTGTGAGAGAGGTTGAAAAAGTGTTCCAAGTGGGTTGAGCTGGTGGCGCCGGACTTTGATGCGGAAGTAGGCCGAAACGGACTAAAACTAGTTCGTCTGGAGCGTATAGCACTTCAACCGGGTCGGATTGCCGCGTTGGATTCGACCTAAACATTGCGGAGGAGGAACGTCTTCACCGCCGAGGAGGTGGCCATTGGGAAGGGACGCCAAGAGGAAAAAACCGCTGAGGGGGAAGCCGTAAACATCGCCAATCTTGTTGAATCCCTCAATAATTCAACAAAACCATGGAGGTGGTCTCTTATGACAAAAAGGAAAAAAGTCGAATGAGAGATTTGGACTTCCTTACTAGAGACTTCAGTAACCTAATCCGGTCGATCAAATGCTAATGGAAAAGCAAAAGGAACGTATCCGAAAGAGGTTGATCGAAGAAGACCAAGCCGAAGAATAAGAAGAATGTTTTTTTTTAGTACTTAATTTTTATTTTATTTTAGATATTAATGTGTTTTTTTATTAATGTGTGTTTTTTTTTAATAATTTATGAGTTTTTTAATAATACGTTGTTTGAATATATTATAAAAAAAATAAAAAAAAATTTCGCTGGAGCCCCTGCTGGAGCCCCTCCACACCAGGGTCAGAGACTCTAACGGGGGCTCCAACACCCCCCTTATCCAGTTTCTCTCTCTGCCCACACGTCATAATATTATTGGTTGGAGCCCCCATTAAAGCCCCCCGCACCCCTCAGCCGTACCTGATTATCAGTATGCAAGACAGAATAATATGAAGTAAATATAATATTGTTTATTGACTCTTAGGAAACAATGATGTAATATATATCATTATACCAAGCATAACAGGAGTCAATATTGCAAACCTCTACAGGCTGAGGGGTGTGGGGGGCTCTAACGGGGGCGCGAGTGGGGGCTCCAGCCAATAATATTGTGACGTGTGGCAGAGAGAGAAACTGATAAGGGGGGTGTTGGAGCCCCCGTTGGAGCCCCTGGCCCTGGTGTGGAGGGGCTCCAGCAGGGGCTCCGGCGGATTTTTTTTTATTTTTTATAAATGTATTAAAAAAACGTATTATTAAAAAAACTCATAAATTAATTTAAAAAAACACACATTTTTTTTAAAATTCAAATTACAAAAAAAAACATACTAAAAATTAAACAAACAATAATACTTAATAATAACACTAACCCCCTACATGAAGAAGCAAGAGATCGATCACGATCACGAGGTGGTGCTCTAAACCCCCTACATGGAGAAGCAAATCATCCTCTTCGAGGAGTCGGAATCAGACGAGTACGACGACATTATTTTTAAAAAAAATTGGGAAGATGGGTTGATTTTGGGTTTTATTTTGAAGTTGTGTGATTGATATGGGTGAAATGGGGTATTTTTATAGATGAAATGGGGTATTATATAGGAGTTTGGGATATTATATAAGGGTTTTAAGGTTTTTTTTTTAAAAAATAATGAGAGCCAACGCTCTTTTGGGCGGGCCCACCGGCTTTTTCCTCTCTCTTCTCCCGCGACCACACTCACGCCTGCCTGGGGGCTCGCGCTCGCGCCCCATTCGCAGCCCAGGTTCGCGCCCCGGTGGTGTGGGGTTAGCGCCTGGGGGCGCGAGCGGAGGGGCTCACGCGCCCAGGTTAGCGCCCCACACCCCTCAGCCTAAAGGACCCTATTGCCAAAATCAATGCCTTGGACATGTTCAAACTTCAAAGTTCAAACTACCTAAATATAAAATCTATATCTAATATTCTTGTTTCCGCTTTTCTTGCTCGCTGTAGTAAAAGATAACATTCTAAATAAAAAGGGTCTTGCTAGGACACCCGTCCAGGCACCACGTATAGGCTTATATGCGGCGTTTTAGGGTACGATATGATGTCCTAGCCTGACCTGTCATAGGGTTGTCGGATCGTACGGCCTATATGCCGCGTATAGCCCTATACGCGGCGCCTAGGGTGTTGTATATTTTTGAAGCCCCGGCTCCCTCCCCTCCCTCTCTGCCATTTCTTTTTTCCTTTATTTTTTTTTCTTAACCCTCACCCTCTTCATTCAACCAACACCAACAACCATATATGTTTTCGGAGTCGGACGAGGAGATGCCGGACGGGTAACGGTCAGTCGGAGTTGAACCATGTATGTTTCCGGAGTCGACGAGGAGATGCCGGACGGCGCCAACGGTCAGTCAGAGTTAAACCAGGTTTCGTTTTATCTTTATTTTTACATGTTAGAACATAGTTGTAGATGTTAGGACAGAGATTTGGGGAATGGTTTGCTTTAGAAATTTGTCTAGGCACCGACCGTTTGACGGTAACCCTAGTTCGCCGGGCCTCCTAAACTTAAAATAGATTTTCCGTATTGTTACCGTTAGCGCTAAAATTTTTATTATATTATTACTATTAAAATAATTAATATTATTCATTATTAAGATATTGTTGTTATGAAAATATTATTGTTAGTAAAATAAAATACTATTATTGTATTTATTAAAATATTATTATTATTATTATTAAAATAATAATATTTAAATACTATTTAAATATAAATTATTATATTTTTATTATTATTAAAATAATTATAGTAAAATACTATTAAAATATTAATTATTATATTATTATTACTTTTATTCTAAACAAATAATTATTAGTATTAACGCATTTAGTTTGGATTATTATTAGTACTAAAAATATTATTATTATTAGGTACCTGATGTACGCCAAAGAGTCAGATGTCGGGGTTAGGCGGCGACGCAGACTTTTGGAGGTACGTTTGTATAGCATATAATATAATATAATATAATATAATAATATTATTATATAATAATATTATTATATTATATATTATTATATTATGTATTATGTTATATTTATGTTAGTGAGTTTTTTTAGAAAAACCCACCAGCGTTGGAGTTTGAAGATATCGAAGAGGCGGATTTGAGGTGCCGATACCGAGAGCATCCAAGAAAGGGTTCGTTTGGCACTATCACTTGTTCCCAAAGGTAATCACCGTAACTGATTCAAGATGTCCATAACGATAGCAGCCAATAAATTGAAGGGTCGTTTTGCAATGTCAATTTTCCCATATAAGGCCTGCTATCGAACACGCTTTGCCGAATTGTGAATAATAATATATTATTCATAATTAAAATAATATTAATAATAATTATTATAAATAAAAATAAATAACAAAAAAAGAGAAGAAAAAAAAAGAAAAAACATAACAAAACAAGCTGGTGGGTTTTTCTAGAAAAGCTCCCCTATCTGCCGCGTATAGACCTTTACGTGGCGTCTTTTTATGAATAAGACGCCGCGTATAAACATATACGCGACGTCTTAGTCTGATTACAACCTGCCCTGCAAAGGCTGGGCTAGGTTGTCAACTCGTACCTTAGACGCCACGTATAGACCTATACGTGGCGTCTTGATGTTGCTGAATTATTCGAGGCCGGCTCCCCTCCTTTCCTTTCTTTATTATAAATGTTGTTGTTGGACTATGTTTCATCGTTCAACGAAAAACAATACAACATTTGTACTATATATACCCAGAATGTCTTGGTTTAACAATTTATTTCCAGAGGAGGACCCGGGTTATGCTGCTAACTATCAGCCTGGCATGTCGTGGTTACCCGACTTGAATCAAGTTTCGTTATATATTTATTTAGTATGAATTTGATAGTTTTTTTTACTAACACATGCTGCATTACGTTTTATTAGGAGTATGTCGGGTATGATACCCAACCCGAACAGTTTTATGGTAACAGTAGCTCGCCGGGCTTGCCAAACTTGAACCAGGTTTTGTTATACAGTCTTTTTGTAAATATTCGGTTATCTTATTATTATTTTAATATTCTTATTTATTATTAAAATTTTATATTTTATATTATTATAGGTATTATTATTATTATTAATTATTACCACTGGCACTGTTGTTTGAATTTCTAATTTATGTATGGTAGGAGTACTTCGTGTCGGATTACGGTAGACAGCTTTCGTACCCGTCATCTGTCGCCTGGTCGGATTACGGAGGTCAGGCTATGTCATCGTACCAGACACCAGTAGCAAATGATCTGTTTTATGGAACCGAGTCTTCATCGCACCACGGGCGAAATGATTATGCCGGGCCAAACCCAAATAACGAAGACGGGTACGATGACGACTACATACGCGAGGTGAAGGTTTTGTATAAAACAGATGTTGTAAGACACCGTGTGTTTTGCTTAAGTTAATATTATTTGTTTGCATGTTATTTAATAAACGGCTTAAGAATTAGCGTAAAACTGTTTCAGATTTTTGAGAGCCGCGAGGAGCTGGAGAAATGGGTAAAAGTTAGAGGACGAGAGCATGGGTTTGTTGTTGTGGTCCAGCGGTAAAGGAAAAACGCCGTGGACCTTGCATGCAATCGTGGAGGCGAACCCAAAATAAAAGCGACGGTGAGACGTACCGGCAGCATCAAAAAATGTTGTCCGTTTAAGATCCTGGACAGGTACGACTCGAGGGGTGCATGTTGGAGGGTTCAAGTGGTAAACGAGACTCACAACCACGATCCCGTTGAATTCGAGGAGGGGTGTGCGTCTTTTAGAAAAATGAACACCGACCAGCTGGATATGGTTGAGAGTTTACACAGTGCCGGCGTGAAGCCGCAAGAAATCGGCAGCCCTCCGCGAAAAGTTTCCCTGTGTGCAACCTGCATTAAAAGATATATACAACCACACCGCCATGATTAGGAGGGATGGGCTACTAGGCGACACCCCTATGAAGGTAGTTCAAAACACTTGTAGTTTTAATGTGTACTTGTCGTGCTTGTAATATTTAGCAAAGTTTTATTTCATCCAATGCAGGCGCTGGAAAACTTTCTCGCAGGCAACGGTTTCACGTTCTATACCCGGGAGAGTGATACCGACGACAGGACGGATGAAATTTTCTTCTATCATAGTAAGTCGCATAAGATGTGGTGTGCGTTCCCCGAGGTGCTGATGGTTGACACGACGTACAACACCAACATGTACGACAGGCTATTGGTTCAGTTTATCGGTGTGACCTCGACATCACAGTCGTTTTGTATCGCCGCCGCGTTTGTGGTCAGGGAATGGCAGAGGAACTTTTGCTGGGCTCTAGAGAAACTTAAACAAATGCTCTACGACTGCATGGAGCCAGGCGTGATCCTGACTGATGCGGACCAGGCCCTCATGAACGCATGCGACGTGGTCTTCCCTAATGTCACCAAAAATTTATGCAGGTGGCATATATTCGAGAATATAAGGAGAAAATTTAAGGGCCTATATAGCACGGAAATGGGGATGGACTTTGCGTACTGGTGGAAGGTCCTGTATCAGTCGCCGATGATTCAGGAGTACGACCACCGTCGCCTCAACATGGGGCGTCATTTGATACGGGACGATAAAGCCTGTGAGTCCTTCGTATCACCTAACAGTTTTTAATAGCCTAAACATACGTGTTAATAACGTTTTCTTTTATTTTTCAGAGGTCTGGCAATACATTCGCAAGAGCTGGCTGGATCCATACAAACACAAGTTTGTAGCCTGCTGGATCGACGAACGCCGAAAATACGGCGAACCGAGTTGAGAGCCAGCACGCAAATCTGAAAAGGTACCTCAATGGAAGCAACAACTCGCTCGACACAATTGCCAGGCAAATCCTTAAAATGGTCAACTCGCAGATGAAAGAAATCGGTAAATCTTTTGAAGCCTCCCGCTCGAAGGTCATGGAAGGATATCGACAGCACTTCTGGTTGAAGAAGCTAATAAACAGGGTGTCGATTCACGCTCTGGGTCTACTTGTGAACGAGTATGGGTTGATACACAAGATGCGTGACGGCGGCGCTTCATGCGACCACCATTTATATTCGTCTTCGGGGCTGCCATGTGCCTGTCGGATTGAGGGATACATAGTTAACGACACGTGTATCCCAATAGAGGATGTTGACCCGTTCTGGAGGAGGCTTAATTTTGATCCAGCCTGTCCGCCGAACGAAGAGCCAGACTACGCAGCAGGTCTACGGGACATCACATATACGCTATCGTCCATAGATGACCCTAATCAAAAGAAAAGTTTTTTCGCTAGGCTCTTGTCTGCTATTCCAGGGAGATCTAAAAAGAAGGAGCCAGAAAAAAGAGAGGATCCTCGGGGGCGTCCCAAAAAACCAGATCCCCCAAGGCACAGCGTATACACCCCCGCTCCAGATCTCCCCAGACACAGCTCCTACAACCCATCCTCGTCACAGGGGCCCAGCCAAGAAAACCCCACCCCATCCTCGCTGAATCGTTCGTTGTCCCAGTCAGCGTCGCGGTTTAAAACTACTCGTGGATGACCTACGGGAGCTCACCTCGGGTTTCCTTTGATGGTTTCGCCTGCGCAAGTACCGGCGATAGAAACGTTTAGGAGCGTCATTCTTAGCTGGGCCAAGCCGTTCGTCGCAGACATCAAAAACGTACGCCTAAACGGTAATTGCGGTTTTCGATCAATTGTAGTGGGTTTGGGGATACATGAGAAAGTTTGGCCGGATATTAGGCGGGCGATGTAGAACGAGCTGGAAACGAACGAAGGGTGGTGGAGAGAGATGTTCAACAAAGAAGATGACAGATTGTACGACTGGGTTCATTCCAGCATTCCGTACTACAACACGGTTAAACCGGCGCCGCCGAGTCGTTCGTTCAGCTTACCCGGTCACGGACACGTGGCTGCTCAGACATACGCGTGTGTGTTAGTCAACCTAGTTGGCAATCATACCGAATCTTACTTCCCATTGAGAATCGGTCCTAACTTGGTTCCGGACCCACAGGTTATAGGCATCGCTAATTGGGGAGGTGATCACTAGATATATATAAACCTGGTAGGGGATTTCCCAATGCCTAGGCCAAACCCTAATTGGGAAAGAAGCGCCGTACCGGCGGCGCTCGAAAGGAAAACACGGTTCGGACAACGTTTGAAGGAGTACGAAGACATACGTCAGGGTTGGCGAAGGGAATCCTCTAACGTAGATCTAGACAGCTTATAGAAGACATAATATCAATGGACAAAAAAGTCAATAATAATAATAAATATTAAATAATAAATAACAATAATTTTTAATAATAATAAATAACAATAATTAAATAACAAACTAATATTAACATTAATAACTAAATAATATAAAAAAAATAATAAAATTAATAATAATAATAATAAATAATAAATAATAAATAATAATAACTAAATAACAAATTAATATTAATATTAATAACTAATAAATAATAAATACTAATAAATAATGATAATTAAATAAAAAAATAGGTCTCAGACGCCACGTATAGGCCTATACGTGGCGTCTAGGACCCCTTATATCAGCAGACGTCTGCTCAGCTATCAAACTTAGGCCTAAGACGCCAAGTATAGGCCTATACGTGGCGTCTGAGGCCCCATATTATCAGCAGACGCCTGCTCAGACGCCCATTTTCAAATTTCAAAACTCCCGCGCGAAAGACTAAGCATCCACACACGAGCCTATATCGGACGGCGACAGGAATACCAAACGAGCCGACGAGATTTCACCAGACACCGACACGATATGGAGCTAATTTTTTAATATTATATTAGTGATGATGATTAGGTTAACATGATGATTAATATGTGTTGTTGATGATGTGATGATGTTGATTATGTTGTTCGGATGGATAAAACTGTTGGCCGGACTCAGGCCGTTTGATTATGTTGTTCGGATGGATAAAACTGTCGGCCGGACTCAGGCCGTTTTTACGGCCTGAGTCCGGCCGTCGGTTTACCTGGACTGTCAGATGCGGCGTATAGCTCTATACGTCGCGTCTGATATAATTTTTTTTCTGTTTATTTTTAATAATAATAATAATCTTATTATTAATATTAATATTATTATAATTATTATTATTAATACTATTATAAATTTTATTATCAATATTTATTACTAGTATTTATTATTAATATTAATATTTTTATTATAATTATTATTATTATAATTATTATTATTTGTTATAAATATTATTAATAATATTTATTATTAGTATTTATTGTTATTAATAATATTTTTATTATAATTATTATTATTATTTGTTATAAATATTATTAATAATCTTTATTATTAGTATTTATTGTTATTATTAATATTCTTATTATAATAATAATTATTATTATAATTATTATTATTACTTGTTGTAAATATTATTATAAATATTATTATTACTATTTATTATTATTATTGTAATTGTTACTGTTTTAATTATTATAGTTTGTGGATTACGAGATTGAGCACGAGCTCGAGCGGCTCGGGCAGGGCGAGGGGCAAGGCCTCGGGGCCCAGGGGCGGGGCCGCGGACCCCCGAGGGCAACAACGTGTTGCTCACCTACCCTCACATGCAGTTCGCTGAGGGTTCGGACGCCCACACACGATACATTCGCCTACGCCAGATGCATCCGTTTCCCAGCACGATTATTTCCTGGTCGTTTTTGGAGTCCTGTGATGCGCACCAGCGGGCGGCCGAGTATGTTGGACAGGATACGCCCTGGAGCCGATGCTTCAGTATGCCGCTATCAGCTCACCGGGAGCAGACACTGGAGGTTTACTCCACGATACGCGTTACGTAAGTTTACTCCACATTGTTATGTTTTTAATATATTATATTATATTATATTATTGCAGGCCCCGCGCGCCTGGCACGCTATAGATTCAGATGAGGGTGACAGGCACCGATACGACACAGTCGGAGGTTTACTTCCGCATGTTCGGGCATGACGTCCATCTCTCGATGGAGGAGTTCGCGGTTGCTCTGGGCTTATACACCGCACAGGAGGTACGCAGCCCGATATACACGGAGAGCATCCACCAGATGCCGGAGGACGAGCTGCGGGTATGGTGGCGGGCCATCAGCGATCACGACTTCGGGGAGAGGACCTTGGGCACCAGTTCCAAGGTCTCGTCTATTAGGGACCCGTTGCACAGGTACGTTCTTAAAATGTATTCGATTGTTTAGTATAACGTAATATAATATAATATAATATAATATAATATAATATAATATAATATAATATAATATAATATAATATAATATAATTATTATTATTATTATTACTATTGTTAATAAATTATATTATCTTATATTACCCAGGTACCTTCACAGGCTGATTGCGATGTCCATTGCGGGTCGCAATCGGGGCGCGGATCATTGCAGCCTACGCGACCTGTTTTTTTTTAGGTGTCTGCTGACTCACAGGCACTGCAACCTCGCTAGGGGGTTTGCAAACTATTTTGTCGCCAACCAGTTCAGGCAGGGACGAGGGTCCTTGATAGGTGGCGGGTACGTCACCCAGCTTGCGATATCTCTGGGCCATGGAGACCTGGTGGACGGCCTGCGTATCACTCCGACCCGTCCCTGCCCGCTGGACCGCCAGCGTTGCGGCGGCATGCACATTGTGCGTTCGTTCCCCGGGTCCCACGGCCCGCGGGACCAACTGGTGGCCGGGGCGGGGGCACGTGCGCCTTACGTCCTGGTGCCTTTAGTCGAGCCTCCCCCGATCGCAGCACCGGAGGTGGAGCTTGTACATGAGTCTGTCAACGCGGCGGAGGGGGCCGGCGGGGATCCTGACGACGGTGGTGCCGGACGTGAGGATCCGGGCGCATCTCAGGTACGTTTTAATATATGATTGTTTTATCGTTTCTTTTAATTCGACTTCGTATTAAACGTATTTCTGTGGTTTTGTTGTTAGGGGCCGACGCAGCACGTTCCACGCACATATCGCGCGATGCGTCTGGGTCCCGCCACCGACGTTAAGTTGGAGGCCCTAGAGTTGGAGATGAGGCGGATGTCGCGCCAAACGGACTGGCGGATGAGCCAGATTTCGCGCCAGATCAACTGGCTTGTTGCCTGTCGGGTAGCAGAGCTGTCTGGATAGCTGTACACCGTGCCACCGCCACCGCCACCGCCACCACCCCTTAGTTTTGACCACGAGGCGAGCACGTCTGCGCGTGAGACGCGGACGGGGCGACGACATGGATGCCCCGGACGGTTCGGGGCCGAGGCGCAGGGGAGAGGACGACGCCGACGTTGGCGACGCGTTCGGGGGGCTCGTGGGCCACGACGACAACATGGGCATGGACATGGGGGACTTCACGTAGATTTTATGTTTTAGTTGTCGTATTTTCTTTTATTTGTACAGATTTAACAATGATTTTTTGTATATATATGTGTTAACTGTTTTTCACCGAAAGGATATTAAATAATAAATAAATAAATAAATAATATATAATGATAATAACAAAATAACAAAGGAAAAAAAACAAAAAAAAACATAATAAGACAAATTGGTTGGATTTTCTAGGAACACCGACCTATACGCGGCGTATAGACCGGTGTTTTAGCAATTGAGCGGTGTCCCTAGAAACTCCGAATAAAAATCGTGACTTAATGTGAGATACTTGCTTCAGATATATTAAATTATTTATTAGTAGTTATACGCAATTTCAATCATAACTTATCTTAAAATATCATTTCATAATTTCTAAAATTTTATTACTAAGTATTTAATATTTTTTAATCAACCCATTTATACACAGGTTTCCAGTGTAGTTAGATAATACATAAACAAACTATAGTTTAATGATTGTTCTATACAGGTATAGGTATGTTGGTTTTTATTAATCCTAACTATGGTCATTTGGTCTCTGTTGGTCCCAACTAATGAATTGGCTACAGACGGTCCAAACTTTTAACGTATTTGTTCATAATGGTCCGCAACTAACAGAATCCTAACGCCGTTAGTTTCAGGTCGTCGGAAAAAACGTTTTTGGCAGGAAAAGTCAAATTTGTTGCAGGAAAACACCACCTGAACACTGCAACCACCACCAATTGACTCACCGTCAACCAACTACTACCACTTAAGCACCATCAACCGATTCCGACGATGATTCTAGGGTTTCCAGTGACATCAATAATTTGAGCTTTTACTAGAAAAAGGTTCCTGAAGGTCGATACAAAGTTACCAAGATGTTTAGGACGAACATGTTGAGTTTTGGGGAAAAAAATTGAGTTTTCCGGCCAAAAACGTTTTTCCGGCTACCTGAAACTAGCAACGTTAGAATTCTGTTAGTCGCGGACCGTTAGCAACAAATACATTAAAAGTTGGAACCGTCAGCAGCCAATTTGTTAGTTGGGATCGATAGGGACCAAAAAACGATAGTTGTGATTATATAAAACCAATATACCTTCTATATATAAAAAACTGCACGTGTGCATGCGTGTATTTTAATGAGTACAAAATAAATCATTAGCTATAAAATTAAATAACTCGAATACTTAATCCAGTAGAAGACACAGACACATATTGTAAATTAAGGATTTTTATATTGAAAACTACGAAAACTATGTTGTAAATGAAGGATTTAATCAGACAGTGGTGTGTGTAGTCACGTAACCGTTGTCTATATAACACTTATAGCAAGAACTACAAATGTATCAAGCGGTTTTCGCATTTCACAACATATTTGTGGTTGTGGAATGAACGTTCTTCTATGTCAAATTGTGTGTATATCTATAATATATATAAACGAAACCCCTAAAATCATACGTGTCGCGATGTGGTCGCTCCCTCCTTTTATAGAAGCCACCAGATTGCTTGATTTTTAAATGGAGGCCTCTAATTGATTTAACCCAAATTCATGGGTATGGGTCTTACCAAAACCAGATAGCTCTTAAATAGGTTATAACATCTCATTAAATTAAATATTAATCTTACCAATTATTTGATATGAAAATCCTATAAAATAGAGATATACGAAAATTTAATATCCAATTAAAAAAAAAGATATTATTTATAATTAATAAACAATTTTATAGTAAAAAACATAAGTGGGTCATGGGTCACCAAATCCATATAGCTTTTAAATAGGTTATAAAATATTATTTATTTATTAAACCCTTTCATCATCAAAGCCTAAGTATATTATTAACTTTATAACAATAAAGAAAATTAAAATCCAAAAACAAAATATTAATAAACGAAAAATGTAAAACAACCATTCTCTCAAGCCATCAGATTGCTTTATTTGTAAATGAAGGCTTCTCAAGCATTTGACCCGAATTCACGGGTAAAGGTCTCACCAACCCAGATAGCTATTAAACACGTTATAACATCTCATTATATTAAAAATTAATCTCATCAAATATTTGATATAAAAATCTTATAAAATAGGGATATACTAAAAATTAATATCCTATTTTATTTTAAAAAGGATATTATTTATAATTAAGAAACAATTTATAATAAAGAAAATAAATGGGTAATGGGTATCACCAAGCCTAGATAGCTTTTAAAACGAATTATAACATATTATTTATTTGTGAAACATTTTCATCATCAAACCTCAAGTGTATTAATTATTAAATTTTTTGCAATAAATAAAATTAAAATCTAAATATACATATATAAATATTAAAAATGAATAATGTAAAACAACCCCCGTAATACGGGGGATAAAATCTAGTATGTATGTGTATGTATATATATATACACATATAACTAGTTTTATTGCCCGTGCCACACACGGGATAATTCAAATTATAAAATTATAAGTAAAACAATATATGAAAAAAAAATGTATTACATCTATGCTTGTATCTATACGATGTGTACATAAATTGATTTTATTTATATCACAAAATGATTTTTTTAAATGGACTTAATAAAAAAATGTCCATGCAAAAACGTACCCGAGAATGATTCTTTCATTCTCGGTATCATATATGTATGAAAAAATTTGGTTATGAACTAATTTCGGAAATAAGACTTTTCATACGATAGTAGTTCTAACCATTCAGCCTAAATACAAAAGGAGCGTTACCTTTATTGATATATTTATCAATTTACCATCCATCAAATGAAAGTAGAACATTAAATTGTAACAATTGATGTTCTTTAAGAACTATGTTTTTCTGAGCTACACCATGAAAAATATTTTGATAAGTTTCAGAGGGCTTCTCGACTTTGTCATAATGACAACATAAAATACAACATGTTAACCCATTCTATTTTGTGAATATTTTGTTTTATTTGAGCATAGTTTAGCATGTCATGCTTCCCATATGATGTTTTGATCACCATTGAAAAAAAAAATTAATGTTGACATAAATATTTCAAATTTGATAAAAGTTAAGCGTTGATAGGCATGAGGGTGGCGTGTCGAAAGTGTTCGCAATGTTTTTTTAAATTTTAATAATTGAGTGAAAAATAGTTAGTTTGCCAAATCCCGAGCCTTTTGATTATTTTAAAAAATGCTCTTAAAAATAAATTTGAAATCCGAATCATGTTTAAAATTTTAACTTTCATACTTTTGACATTTTAAAGTTAACACTTTGAACCCATAACAAATTTGATGATAAATCTATTTTGCATTCTCAAACTTTTAAAAATACTCAAAATTATCATTTTTGACCCTAACAGATTTTGACCAATATGTTGTTAATTTGTACCAAACAATCTATTTACCAACTTTTGACCCATAAAATCAAATTTAAGTTCTACAAAACAACTCGAAACAATTTTCATTTGAGAAACATGATTTGTTATTGATTTTTGGAATTCACCATGTATTTTGAATATATAGAAAAATAATATGTTAATAATTATATTTATAAAAATATATAGATATTATGTAAATATAGTGTAAAAGGAAAGTGATAATTATTGATTTATTACATATATTAATGTATATTAGTTTTGGAGGGAAAAAATTATAAGAATTAACCAAAACATGACAAGTATCCACATTTGTTTTACTTTATTAGAAATAGATAGATAGACAAGAGTAGCTTGCAATTTTCTTTGATTTATTAGGCATAAACTAATAACCTACTCTTGTAATTACTCGCACCTAATAAATTATATGCTAAATTTGTCAACATAATATTAATTAATTAATATTTGGTTATGTTCTAGAAACATATTTTATATGTGTATCCATAGATGATAGATATAATTATGAAGTATCCCAATATACCGTACTTTTTACTTTCTTTTTTATATGCGGAATTATTAACAAATCAGAAGAGACACGATCAAAAGAAACACTCGTTTATTCTTAAGAACAAGAAGAATGATTACAACGAAAATGAAATTAAAAGAAAATGAATTAACGCTAAATTGAGAAAATCCCCAATTATATGCAAGCCTTAATTGCTGTTAATTAATGACTATGAACAACCAAGTTTCAAGAACGACACAATCAACCCCTAAACTTGAATATTAACTTCTTCCAGCTTTAGTGACTTGTCACTTTTCGCCATTGACTTCATTTGACTTTAACAATTCTTATCACAATCTCCACCTTGTGATGGTAAATGTTAAAAGACCCTTTTGCCCATAATACTAAGATATATGTAGCATCTCCACAAACCACACAAACTTAGTACCAGGAAATGATTTAGTTAACATATCAACCGCATTGTGATGTGTATTAATATACTCAACTCTTGTCTCCTTAGATTTCAATGCATCTCTTATCCAATGAAGCTTCACACTTAAAACCTGACCGTTTCGATAATCGAATTGCACCAGAGTTACACAATGCACTAATCCTTCATTCACTTGTATTCCCATTTCAGATACAAAGCCTTTTAGCCAGATACACTCTTTAATGGTTTCAGTTAAAGCAATAAACTCAGCTTCTGTTGAAGACAAAGAAACAATTTTGTGCAAATTAGCTTTCTAACTCACAACCCCACCTAAGACTTTGAATACATAACCAGTTATAGATCTCCCTTCGTTAAAATCTTTTGCAAAGTCAGAATCTAGGTAACCATGTACAACAAACTCTGAATCATACATCTTCCTGAAAACCATACCTTTAAAAATTGCATCACTCAGACACCTTAAGATCTGTAACACCCCACCCCACAGAGGGGTGACGTGTCACTAATCATAGTATTCAAAACATAAGATATCATTCCACTATTAAATGTTAAAAGTACAGAGCCCTAGGGTTAATTATTTATCTATACTATATATAAAGAGAATAAATTAAGAGGTCCAATCTATAATGCAACATGTACAAGTTTCAATGCATAAAATTTAAATAAATTAGGGACATTTTTGACTTTACATAATTCACTAACCACCCGTAACTTCTAATTCTTATTTTATATTTACAATATATACCCATTAAAACTTATAATATATACCCTTAAACTTTAGTTAATTTTTGTAATATCTAGAATTGTTTACATATTTTACCCCTCATCTTTATTAAAAAAATTGACATACTTACCATTTTTTTGCTTTTGTCTATATTTTTATATATATAATGTTCTTTAAAAAAACTGAACCAACCATTACGGCTTGCTTATTTTTGTCGATGTTTCTATAAAAAAAAAATTCAAAATCGATTTGTAGATTATAATGTACAAGTCAATGAAGCATTAAAGTACAACTTAGATATGCAACTAAACACCTATAAAATGTTTATAAACACCCCTCATTCTATTTAAATTATCAACTATGAAATTACAAAACCAGCCCTCCCAATTATACAATTCAAGTTACAAAACCATTAGAATAAAATCAACTCAATGCACACATAAACTCCTATTTAGTTGTGGAATAACAAAATTATCCAATTATTAATATATATCAAAAATTTATTATATCAACTGATCGACAATTTTCATGATGAGGAAAGGGTTTATGATATAGTTTCGACGAAGTTGAGGACGATAACCACAACTTTTATCTAACCGAGTTCCTAAACTCACTAAATGTTGGTGGTTTGCGACCTCATAAACTTCTATTGAAGATTGGATGTCCAATGACGTGGATACGAAATATCGATCCATCACGTAGTTTTTTGTAATGGCACAAGTGTTTGATTTTACCTGTTTTTTCCTCATGTTTTCCATCATACTAAATTTATCATTTTTGTATTTACATAAACTAGGAAATTTTAATGGACGAAGAGTATAAAAAGTTTAAAGCATTGGTATTTATACTAACTGCATATAACATTATTACTTTGTTAAAACATATATAAGAGACTAAATATTATTTTCTTTTTCCTTTTTTTTAGCATCGAAACCTGCTGTAGAAGATGTGACAATGCAAATAGATAGCTAACAAAAAAGAATCTCAACGTCCACCAAATGTATCAATGAAACCTGGGCATCAACCTCTTTGTGAATCTTTAGATAGCATGTTCGCCGATGATGAATGGTGATTGAAAAATCAAGATGAGACAATTAGGATATGGGAGAAGTATGACTAAAATTTATTATTCTTGTTTTAATTTATTGCACTGTCATTATAGTTTACTGAATTAGACAATAATTTTAATGTCAATTTATTTTTTATTTCACATGTTTAACAGTTATGAAAAAGATACACCATATTTATATTGCTAACTTGAAACAGTAAAAATAGTTTTCTATAATAAAATTTTGTAAAATATTATATGAATAACAAAACTAACAAACTAAAGTGCTATTATACACTATCTCACGAGTTGACTTATGAACCAACATAAACGACTACAGTGTTACAAATTGCCGTCGACGTCGCATCGCGCGGGCACTCTGCTAGTTACATATTATATAACTGCCAAATCTAGCTGAACTAGAGTATGCTACAAAAGTGGCTAGCATTTTATATTCAAATCCTAGAGCTCAATTCTTTTTCTCTCTCTTCACACCCCACCCCGAGTAACCTGTGAACCTGCTATGAAAAACATTTTTACAGAATGAGCCGAATGCCCAGTACGGATAAAAGACTCAAGTAAATTATTAACAATAATCAAGTAAGTATGTAAAAGATTAACAATAATTAAGTAAAAAATTTTTATTTATAACAACATTAAAATATAATATGTCATGATATAAAATGATACGATGAAAGTATGCAAGCCAATAAAGTAAATCGTATCACATGGATGATACCCACGAGCCGAAACATATAACATTCCAATGGGACTACATAGATTGCAAACTATGTACCCAATAGTACAATGGTGGGTGTTGGCATACACCGACCATCCACAAATATCAAATACATATAACCTAGGATTGATCCATACGCCTCCTAATTGCTGTGGGCCACACTTGCCCTTAAGAGACGCCGTGAACTAATCTCTCCATCACGGAAGGAGCACACAACATCGATGCCACAATGTTGTGCCTGTGGGACACTCCACAGGAAGCGTAGAACTCAGGGTACCAGAGTATAAGAAAATAAAGGTAACGCGTTCAAAGTAAAAACAATGCCAACAAATATCTATACCGTGTAACAAGTAACGGAACATGCGATATTGAGTACAGACTTAAAAAATTATCGCATGCATACAGTATAAATCTATATTTGAGTTCAAACGACCATAACTGGATCTTGAAGCAAAATAAATTTGGATCCGATTAATATTCCAAAGACGTTTAGGAGTTCCAAAAGAACGCGAAACATCAATAGGGTTTAAACAATCGAGCACGATAATAACAAGGGTAGGGGTAAGAATCCGTACCTTTGCTGTTAAGTTGTGGTGAGTTGTGTAGTGGTGAAGCTCCTTTAAATTGTTTGTACACATACATCGTATTTATATTATTAACTAGATTACATACTGTTTGTGTTGGTTTAACAATAATGTGTTTTACTCAGGTATGAGTTTTAATATATTTATTTATTTATTGTAAGACTATTCTTAATGCCTTCCTACAACTGATTAGATTTTTAAATCGACCAAATTCCATGTTTTAAATTCATTACTTTGTACTGTATTTTATCATAATAGTTCAACACATATGTCTATCAAGATTTTAGTAAAAACTTATTATACCTTCACATTATATACCCAACTTATTTCATGATCATATATATATATATATATATATATATATATATTGTAAAAGCAAAATCTAGTTAATATTTCTTCTTTTCTGTAAAAGCATACAAATTTATGATATTATAATAAAATATATGTATATGTGTAATAATAAAATATATGCATACCATTTGTAAATGAATGTATTTAACTAAATATGTCATGGCCGGCAAAAAGAGTAAAACAAAAGAAATACATGGATAACAAATATATGACTTTTCTCTTAACAGCCTTAAATATTGGCATTTATAAAACTTAGAAGTTGTATGTACGCACTCGTTTTTCTTTCTTCCTCAATTTATATTACACGTTTTGGTGGGATATTTTGATGATAGATGTTAACTACGAACAAACTTACTTAACACGTATAATTCAGTTTCATGGTCAGATCGTAGATTACCTCGGCTGCAAAGGTTAACGAATCTGAAAAGCGGGTGTCGCCGGAGAAGTCGTGGATCCCAGGAATGTGTGCTCTTTCGGTATTTTGGGTGTCGCCAGAGATGGCACGCGGTAGAGACAGTACACAGTGCCGTTGGCCTTGGATTTCGCTGTGTCCGTTCACTCGCTGAGAAGAGAGTTGCTCCACAGGAAACCGGAAATTAAAAGTGTGGATAATAAGAGTTGAGTTAGAGAGTGTTAGATAGATGATGGTTCAAAAGAACTAAGGCTGAGGGGTGTGGGGCGCTAACCTGGGCGCGAGAGCCCCTCCGCTCGCGCCCCCAGGCGCTAACCCCACACCACCGGGGCGCGAACCGGGGCGTGAACGGGGCGCGAGCGCGAGCCTCCAGGCAGGCGTGAGTGTGGTCGCGGGAGAAGAGAGAGAAAAAGCTGGTGTGGATGCCCAAAAGAGCCGTTGAGCTCGGAATTAATAAAAAAAAAAGCCTTAAAAACCTCTATATAATACCCCAAATTACTCCCATTTCAACCATATCAAAACACAATTTCACCTTACAAACTCCTATATAATATCCCAAATTCTTATATAATACCCAAAAATGTCTGGAAATTGGTACCCAAACCTAGATTCAGATTATATTGACGACGATTTATGGTCGTCACCAGACCAACCGATGTTTTATTCGGGGCCGCAAGAAACATCCGGCTTTCAACCATCCAACATACAACCGTCTCCTAACTTTGTTGTTCCAGAGACACAAGAATCACACGGTGATGCTACGGGAGCAAGAAGACGCGTCCACCGGAAAAAACAACTTGCAACGGACGGGTCGGGACCGGCTTCGACTCCGAGGACGAAACGGAAAACCACTCCGTGGTCATCGGATGAGAAGGAAGCCTTGTGTCGGGCTTGGATAGTCATTTCTGAGGATCGGCGTTGCGGTAATTGTTTTAACGTTTTTAAAAATGATTTTTAATAAAAAAGTTAAATAAAAAAGTTAACTGGAAATCTAATTTAATTATTTATTTTGCAGCCGACTACCAAAAAAGCAAGATTTTTTGGACAAAGGTTAGGGAGACGTTCTATACGCTCGTTGGGAGTACAGAGCGAAACGCCGATATGATTTCGGGTCGGTGGTCCGAAATCAGAAAATTTGTCGGCTTGTTTATTAATCTTTTCAACAGGAACGCCGGTCGTATGAGACCAAGTGGCAGTGATGATTTGGCGGTTTACAATTTCACGGTCGAAGAGTGGAAGCAGGAGTGTTTGCGGAGGTATGGGATGGTGAAGACGTGGGACGATTTAAAGTTGTGGGAGAGGTTGAAAAGGTGTTCCAAGTGGGTTGAGCTGGTGGCGCCGGACCTTGATGCGGAAGTAGGGCCGAAACGGACTAAAACTAGTTCGTCTGGAGCGTATAGCACTTCCGCCGGGTCGGATTGCCGCGTTGGATCGCGTTGGATTCGACCTAAACATTGCGGGGGAGGAAACGTCTTCACCGCCGAGGAGGCGGCCATTGGGAAGGGACGCCAAGAGGAAAAAACCGGCTGAGGGGGGAGCCGTAAACATCGCCGATCTTGTTGAATCCCTCAATAAATCCAACAAAACCATGAAGGTGGTCTCTAATGACAAAAAGGAAAAAAGTCGAATGAGAGATTTGGACTTCCTTACAAGAGACTTCAGTAACCTAAATCCGGTCGATCAAATGCTGATGGAAAAGCAAAAGGAACGTATCCGAAAGAGGTTGATCGAAGAAGACCAAGCCGAAGAATAAGAATAATATTTTTTTTATTACTTTAATTTTTATTTATTTTTAGATATTAATGTGTTTTTTTAATTAATGTGTGTTTTTTTAAATAATTTATGAGTTTTTTTAATAATACGTTTTTTTAATACATTTATAAAAAAATAAAAAAAAAATCCGCTGGAGCCCCTGCTGGAGCCCCTCCACACCAGAGCCAGGGGCTCCAACGGGGGCTCCAACACCCCCTTATCCAGTTTCTCTCTCTGTCACACGTCATAATATTATTGGCTGGAGCCCCCACTGGAGTCTCCATTAGAGCCCCCCACACCCCTTAGCCTAAGTGTTGATATATATAGCTGGCGAGATATGGTATATGTCAAGATTGTCGGCGATGGGTGGCGGATTGTCGGTGGCGTGCGGCGTTAGCCGGCTCGAGTCATCCATCTCTTTTCACTTATGTGTTGCAGTGCATTTAATGCAAATGCTCCATATTCTTTTCCTTTTATTATATTAATTAATTAATTAATTAATTAATTTATTTATTTTTATTTTTTTTTTGTTCCACGTTTTAAGTTTCCTTCTTTCTTTCTTTATTATTGTTTTAATTTATTATTTTTTTTAAATTCGTTTTTTATAACGACACTCATTTTGTTATTATTTTATTAATCATCTCACATTATTACATGTATAGACTTTTTTTTTCTTCTTATATTATTATTATTGATTGTTATTATTAGTATTAATTTATATTAATATATATATATATTTTTTCCAGATATTTCAAGATCTCTACTTACCCCCTTCCCAATGTTGTTACTAATGTATCTACTAAGACTTCCCCTCTACACTTGCGTATGGTACATTTACATTTTACCCTTCTCCTCATTAGAACTAGGAGCATCTAAGCCAGAGAAATTAAAATGCATTGCAAGTGGAATAATAACAGACTTACAATTATCCATGAAGTATTATTTCAACACCTTCTTCATGTATGAACTCTGAGATAACTTGATTACACCACCAGGTCTATCTCTTTGAATCTCAATATCATGAAATTTCTAGGCTTCCCCCAATTCTTTCATATATAAAAAACACTCTTTGACAATGTCGTAAAACTTGCTAGGCGGTCCCTAGGCGGCTGACCCTCTTGGAGGGAGTACTCGGAGTACTTGGGGAGTACTCGGCTTGTACTCGGACAAGATAAGCATAACATAAAATAATTATTGGATATTATATATATGTTAAGACAAGCATACTTCACGTTAAAATAAACATAATTCATATGAAAAAAAAACATAATTCAAAAATTTCATGTTTTGTTGTTATTTTTAGCATTTTACTAAAAAAAAAAAACTGGGGCCGAGTTGACCTTGGAGGCCGAGTAATCCCGAGTACAGGCCGAGTAATCCCGAGTACTCCGACTTTTGACCGAGTTGGACCTTGGCGAGCAATGATGGCCGAGTTGGGAAAAAGCGGCAAGGTTGATGCCCGAGGACCTTGGAATCGTCGATTCCAGCAAGGCCTTAAAATCCGACTTTTACAACACTGTTTTAAAATATACATAAGTCTCATAGTCACTTCTTTTGAAACCATGAGAAACTACATGATTATTAAACTTCAAATGCCACTTGCTTGGTGATTGCTTGAGACCATACAAAGCTTTCATAACAAGCACACATTTTCACCTTCTTTTCATCCTCAAATCCAGGAGGCTGTGTCATATATATTGTTTCTTCTAAATCACCATGCAGAAATTCTGTTTTGACATCCAACTGCTTTAGCTCTAAGCCAAACACATTTGTTAATGACAGAATTACCATTATAGATGAGTTTTTAACCACAGGAGAAAACACTTCACTATAGTCAACACCATATCTTTGTGTAAACCCCTTGGCAACTGAAGAGGTAGGTCCCAGCAGAGTCCAGTTGGACCCGCAAGACTCACCTCAAAGAGAGACGTCTGCGCAGTTGAACCCGCAAGACTCACCTTCAACAGGGACGTCTGCGCAAAGGCTAAACTCGCAAGACTCACCTTGAAGAGAGACGTCTGCGCAGAAACCAACTGGATCCGCAGGACCCACCATGCTCAGAGACGTGACGTCCTTACGCGCAGTACGCAAGCTGTTCCCGCAGGAAAAGCCTCCCAATGGTCGACGTACTCCGCCTGTTCCCGCAGCAACGGATACTAGCCATCAGGGAAGGCTACCCGCGCAGCAATGCTACACACACAAGGCACTTAACTCTTAAATAATTCAGTAATGTCACCTGAAGAAGGAGTGAGCAAGCTGGGAATACTCCCGCACAAAGCCGGGAAAACTCCCGCCCAAATGAGCCAGTCCGTACGATACTGGAGGATCTTTTGTACTGTACCTGACGAGGTATGGACAAAAGATCTGACCAAAGCTACGACAGCTCACTGACAACAGTACAACGAGCAGCATGCTCTATTACTTAATGTCACTATCAGCCGCTGCCTACTCACCAACCTGTCGTAGCACGTGCATAGCCTGCATTTGGTGGAAAAGGAATAGTACACAGCCGGCCTGGTCACTATCAGCCGCTGCCTACCCACCAACCACCAGCATGGCATGTGCGTAGCTCACAGTTGGCAGAACATGAATACTATTCAGCCGGCTGTACCTTCTTGGAAACCTACCTTCGGCTATAAATACTCCAACACCTTGGAATGGTATGGACACACTATCTTATTATCTCATTATCTTATCTTCTCTAGCAATCTCTTAATATACACTTATATTCAAGAGCAATCTAGTCTGATTCTCACGCCGGAGGGTGGTCACAAGGAGGTACCCCCCCCCCCTTCTCAGTGACAAGCTCACGGTGTCTGTTTTGCAGGTCATCAGAAGAACCATCTTTGCCGGACCTAACCCCTCGTGGGAAACATTTATTTAACCCCCAGATTATCCGTAATCTGCCCGGGGTCACTTAGTGTTTCTTCAGCAACCAATCTTGGCTTATACTTATGTTCTTCATCATTAAAACCTTCTTTAATCGTGAAAACCCATTTACAATTAACACATTTATGATATTCTAGTTTATCAACTATTACCTAGGTTTGATATGTAAAGAATTCATTTCTTCTTCCATAGTTGCTAACCATTTATCTTTTTCAGGTGAATCAACAGCTTCTTGATGTGACAAAAGGTTCACTTGAATACTCTTCAGCAACTGCATGAAACAAAAAGGCTAGAAAATCATTTCTGAACCTAATAGGTAGAATAATATTCCTTCTTGTGCTATTAGATGCTAAGCTCTGTCTAGCACTAGCAGTTTGAGAACTTTCAGGTTGATCAGTTGTAGCCATTGTCTCTTTGGATTCAACTTGAGTAACTCCACCTCAATTTGAATACTCTTTTCATCATCCGAATTAATGACAACTTTACACTTAACATCCTTACAAAGAATATTTTCTTTGAAAACAATATTTCTACTTAATATCATCTTGGGACTTGATCCATCTTCTAATATCTATAACCTATACCCCTTTACACCCTCATGGTATCCTAACATGATACACTTATGAGTTCTAGGCTCCAAATTGCCTTGACTTAACATGACAGTACACTAAACGACTACACACTTTAGATTATCATAGTAAGTGTTTATACTTAAACCACTTCTCCATAGGGACGGACCATCATGTCAATTGTTGAAGATGGTGATTTGTTTACCAGATAAGCAACAGTCTTCAATGCCTCAACCCAATAAAACTTAGGCACTCAAATAGTGAAGAGAATACGCCTAACCTTTTACAAGAGGGCTATGTTTATTCTCTCCACTAGCCATATTGTTGTGGAGTCCCTGGTATAGAAAGATGCCTATCAATACCATATTGCTTTTAGAAACTATTGAATTCACCAAAGCAGAATTCTAACCCATTATTAGTTCTCAATTTCTTAATCTTCTTTTCAGTCTAATTTTCAATTAGTGTCTTCTATTCCTTGCATTTGCCAAATGCATCAGACTTGTGCTTTATAGATAAGAAATATGAGGCACCACATAAAGAAACATGCTTAGATGCCCCATGTAAGTATGTATGTATATATGTGTGTATATATATATATATATATATATATATATATGGGCGGGATCTTTTGAGAACCATGTTGAGTTGTAAGAATTTAAGAACTCCATTCTAGGCCACACATTTAATTAAGTGGATTGAATATGTGGTTGAGATTAAATCTGGTAAAAAAGTCAAAGTAGGAGAGATAATAAAGATGTAAGTGGTTACACTAGCTTTTACGTCCGTTTCACATGTGTAAAATGTCGGCTCGGTGTGTAAAAAATTCTGTAATTTTTTTACGTATATGTAACTTACATATATTACGCATGTGTAAAAAAAAATCATTACACTGAGTTCTTAAAACTCAAAGGGGTTCTCATTTGAAATCTCCCATATATATATATATATATATATATATATATATATATAGGATTTGGTTCATTTCAGAAGTGTTTTTATTGCGAGAAGTACGAGAAATCATTATAACCAATCATAATTTTTCCTTTAATTTTATCTTTAATTTATGTTGAAGGGTATAGTTGTAATCTTCTCAAACGTGTGAATATGGTAACTAATAATTGCTGGAGGTTTCAAATAATCTTTTATCTTTTATTTTTCTTAAACATTTGTAAGAGGTTAGTGTATGTATTTTTCAAACATTCGCAAGTAATATTTTATTTTTTATTTTTCTTAAACATTTGAATATGGTAAGTATTTTTTATTTGTCTTTAATTATGTACGTATTGTACATATTCCTCATGTTAATATTAGTGCCCCACAATTCTTCAAATTAATGTTTTTTGTACCAACCGTTGTAAGTGATAAACTATTTTGTATATTACGAATAAGCACTACATATCATACATGACAACATATTATGTTTTACCTATACATCCGATAGACATGAGTTTGCATTTTTTTACACGTGTTCATCATAATACTTCAAATATATTTTTATAAAACAAAATTTTACATCACCCTAATTACTTAGTTTCGTCAACTGCTTGTATTTATGTGTAGGTATGTACGTACAGATGTAGGTATGTTTGTATGTAGGTACGTAGGTATGTGTAGGTGTATGTAAGTACGTAGGTATGTATGTACAGATGTATGTACGTATGTAGGTATGTTTGTATGTGTAGGTGTATGTAAGTACGTAGGTACATAGGTATCCAGATATGTGTAGGAATGTAGGTATGTATGTACGAACGTATGTATGTGGTCTGTGTAGGTATGTACGTAAGTATATATATATATATATGTATGTATGTATGTACGTTGGTATGTACATATGTAGGTTTTATATGTGTGTAGGTATAATAACTGATATGAGGTTAAAAATTGATTAAAAGTCCACCACAAAAACTATTACTTATAACGTAGCGAATGGTTGAATGTCTTAAAGATTGAAAATTTTTTGAATAAGAACTCATAGTTACAAGATAATTGTGGTTACGATTTAATTAATTAAGGCGTAAATTGTGGTAACGAATGGAGAGATTGAAGTCCGATTTAATGATACCAAAACACCAAATACATTTATACCCTTTTGAATTAAATACATGTTGCAATATAATGTCTAATTAATTACTAATATACTATTTTTATTGTACACCATTGATTAAACACATCAATGGTTTAGATTTATTTCTCGCACTTCTCACTCTAAAATCATTTCTCGACTGATCCATCCCCTATATATATATATATATATATATATATATAATCTAGCATCTTTTTGTTTTCTGAATACCATTAGAGAACCTAACCCCTTTTGCCTTTCCCAACATATAACTCTCACAATCTTCATAGCCACAACTTACTAAACCATCTAGGACACCTATTTTTATTAAATTTACTTAAGCCTTGATCACTCATATGTCCTAGTCTCCTTTGCCACAACATAGCACAATTTACATATTTACCCTCTGCCACAAAAAAAATTCCCTCAATAACATTTCCATCTAAAACATATATATTGTATTCTCTTCTTCTTCATACAAAATGACCATTGAGCCCTTAACAATCTCGGCTTTTCCATCCTTTAAACCTACATAGCAGCCTAACTCAGGGATATACCTAATACTAGTACGATCAACTACAAACTCGTTCTTCACTTTAAATGAAATTGAACCAATACCTTGAATATAACATGGCCTGTCATCTCCCAATTAAACCACACCTTGTTTCTCTAGGTCATATGATGGGAGCAACCACTGTCTAAGACCCAATCAGTCGTTGATCCCTGATTAGTAATCACATAAACCTCTGTGCTATCATAACCATTTTGTGATTCAGCAGTCTAACCATTATGTTTCTTGTTAGGTTTGAATGCAGCCTTTTTTTTCTTATTCCATTCGTGACAAACACGCTTGAAATGACTTTCTGAAATGCACACAAAACACCTTCTATTACCCTTTGACTTCGATGTTGACAATAAATTCATGTTCTTTTGATTTCTTTGTTTAGGTGTTCCCCATACAACCAATCCATCACCACCATCATCTTTAGTTTCACCCATCTTGTGTAACTCTTTTGAATTCATGACAGAAACTAAATCTTCCATAAAGCACTAGAGATGCCCTGATGTCAAGACTCAAGATAATTGCACCTTGAGCCTTCTCGAGAATGTCATTCTTTTCTTTGTCTGTTAATGTCTCTGACATATTAGGTTCACCCAACAGATCATCGAAGATGCCCTAATGTACCGATAATGTACGCATCATCAACCACCATAGACTAAAATCATTATTTCCATCGAACTTTTCAATGTCAAACTTTATGTCTCCATCGTTAGTTCTTCAATCGCACTTCAAAGCTTTTTATTTGAGCAGTGAATGAAGTTTCAAACTTCTGGGCCATTTTAACTACTACAATGATATTTACCAACTCACCTTCTATCTTAATTGTGATATGCTTGTATTAAGACCCTCGCGTTATAGTGAGGACGTAAAACTATTAAAAATATTCGTTTAATACAGTTACGATTTTTATCTCATTCAAGCCATTAAAAATAGGAATCGAAGAGACACAAAGAAACAAAAGTATATTTAAAAACGTTGAAGCATGCACACATATTTCTAAATAATAATTACAATAAAGTGTAAATGAAAAAAAACTAAAAGTTGAGTGTCTAAATAGTATTTGTAACTAAGTATAGGGGTAATAATGAAAATTTAAAAAAGAAAACCTTAATAATGCTAAGCCTCAACATGTCATTACCAAGGAAGAATGACCAAAGTAATTATAATAGAATGTTACAAATTAACCTTCAAAATGTACAAACACGTATGCACAACCAAGTTGGTAATTGTATATATGTGCATTGTTTTATCCGGAGGCTATTACAAAACCAAATTCTGAATTCACCTTAGTGGTGGCTCATGGTGGTGCGGCGATGACCCAAAAACACGGGGGATGAGTGAAGGTGGGTGGTGGTAATTGGGAGATGGGGGGGGGGGGGGGGGTAGAAGTGGTGGTGTGAGACCCACGAATCATTTCTTTCAATTAAAGAAATGCCACCTTAGCAATATACTAATGGAGAGAGTCCCGTTAGTTTGGGAATGGTAGAAGAAACAAATTGAAAGTTAAGAGTGATGATAAATATTTCGTTCGTTGGGAGTGTTTCCCACCAACAAGTGAAAGTTGAGATTATAGAAATCCGATAAACACTATTTATAATACGTATAACTAAACTTTTCTTACTAATATAGTAACATGCATCATCGGCCATCTCATACGTCTATCATATTTTCTCTAATTATGAATATGCATTAAAAATTTTCTTCTTGTGATTATATGATATTTTATAGGTGTTTACAAAGATAAAATTTTGCCTATATTATTTATTGAAAGTGTAAGGCTGTAGGTTCCCAGCCGGATCTACACGAGATATCACGTACTACGCAGGTGCGGAATCCCTACGTAAGACGTTACGAGTATAGAAAACAATACGATTAACACACGATAATCAAACACGTTGTATACCAACCTTAAACACGTGATACGAAGATCACTTGATTACAGACTCTCTCTGACTCGAATACACAAAAACTGTAAAACTGAATTAATGATTAATAAGCCGTAACAGATGGCTTATATAATCACGACAACTTCGCCTGACATGTTCAGGCGAAGTTGTCACTAACTTCGCTTGTCTAACAAGTTCGCCCATATCAGCGAACTTGTTAGCAACTTCGCTTATACAAAACATAAAATATTACAAACGCAATTACAGACACTAGACACTGAACTACTGACATTATGCACCAACAGACTCCCCCTTGGCAGTAGCTTCATCTCTTTAGCTTCAATCACGTGTCTTGTAATCTTCAACCTTGTATCTTCACGCATGCACTCCTTCTCGAACACAAACCGACACAACTCTTTGATATTTCCTCGCTTCGTCTTTCCAAGCAGGAATATAAAAGATTTTCTTCTCATTGAGCACCTGCAGATCAGCTTGCGATAAGTTTACCAAATGCATCGGATCGTAAACTCTTAGCACCTCTTGTTCATCCTCGTCTTCCATCACTGCCTCAACTGTCTCACAATCTACAAACCACCACTTTAGGTCTTTAAGCACATCCTTGGGCATAAGCTTCATCGGTACTTCTTTCAAACACCGGATCGGTTTATACTTCATGACCATCCAAGGCTTTCCATCAGCTCTCAAACCTCTATCCTTGTCTTCAACAAGTTTTCCCTTCTGTGGTTTTAACAGCTCAAATTTCTTCTCTTTTATACTTTCTTTCCATACAATTTTCCCAATAACTCTAGCCATATTATCGTCACTTCGATTGATTAACCCCAATCTGGCTAAGTCTTTCGCTTCACATTCCGGCAGTGTATTAAACGATCTTAACAGTCTTTTAAAATACTGAACACCGTCATACCTTTTAATCACGAAGAGCCTCAACTGCTCATCATAGATCCAGCAAATAATCCCTTTCTTCGCTTCAGCATAGCCTTTAATGTTGTAACTCTTCTTAAACATTGTAGGGACCGCCGGTTTCTTCGTTTTGACGAACCACTGAGCATAGCCTTCCTTCCACCTAGGCTGCTCTTCCCATTCAGACTCATCGCTTCCAATCTGTTCACTCATATCGGCTTTCTCAACATCTGGAATGTCATGCTCCACATTCTCTTCTACTATCTCTCCCTCTTCAATCTCTGTATCCATCACAATCTCTTCACCAATTTTCTCTATCACATCACTCGGTAGAATATCATCATCACCAACCAAGTTATCAACCATCTCCTCTACGTCCACCACCACCACATCATCACCAGCTGCAGATGTCGACTCCCCCTGAGTTGTGGAAGTTCCAAGAGCTTGAGTAGTTCTTGGTAGCTCACCACCTGCATCTTTCGACGCATTGGGATCATCGTCTCTATCATTTCTTCTCTTCGTCCTCAAGTCGTCGCCTTTACAGCTCGTCTCCCCCTGAGATGCCAAGAACTCCTTGAAAGCATCTATGATTTTTCCATGTTGTACCAGGAGGGACGACTGCATCTGATTCTCTGTAACTAGGCGCTGAATAGCCTGGGTCTGGATAAGATTAATCTTTGACTGCTCTGCCACGACCCGTTCCAGTGCTGCTATTCGTTCTGAGTCTGATAGGGTTGCATCGAAATCGAACCTCATATGCGATAAATCGTGAGTGTACTGAGGAGGGATTTCCGATGTCACCGGGACCTCAGAAGTAGAAATAGACGTAACCGCAGGTGGTATCGTCATTGATAACCCTGCAGTGGTCACAACAGTCGACTCGATAAAGCGTGCCACGACCTCCGATGGAGTAACGGTCGGAGGCGGCAACGAAACGATCACGGGAGTCGAAAGTTGGAAAGTAGTGGATGGGAGGCCAAATGTAGACGAGGTAGCCACCACGGGAACACCCGTAGCGCTTGGCCTTGTAACCTGTAGTGACGAGGGAACCATTGTCATACCGGATAGTGCTGGTGGAGTGAAACGTACCACCCTAGAGCTCTCACCGGCTCCTGATCCTGCACCTATCCGTTCCCTTCTTGACCTTCTTATCAGTTGTTGTACCTCTTCCTCATAATCAGACTCGTCATCATCATCTGTTTTCTTTCTTTTCCCATGTAGTCTTTCTCGAGTCACCATAATCCTTCTGGCCTCTGCCACTTCATCATCAGAATCTGAGCCAGCCACCGTTGTAGCTGCCCTAGTAACATGCACAGTCGAAGCATGTTCAACCTGGACCTGAACGTTCTCCTCTGGATCCACCCGATCCATATCAAAGAAGCCTTGACCACCAAATTCTGCATCAAGGTCCACTTCCTCCTCCGGTGACACAACAGGAGCAGCAGGTATAGCTTGAGGTGCTCCTGCCTGTTGTGGTGCCGGGTCCCTAAACTCATCCCCACGAGCAGGCACATACTCCGGGTTGATTAAGTACCCAAAGAGTAGAGTATGGCGAGGACGAAGCTCAGGTTTGCTCCTCGCACTGGAGGATCGACACTGGGCGAAGATCCGTTTATTCACACTCTCAACATATCGGATCGGACGGCGCTAAGGAAGTGTTGGAGCAACATGATCCAAGATCATTTGAAGGAATCTTGGATACATGATGAACCGCTCACGCGCCATCGCTCTTCGTTGACGATCAATCTCGTAAAAGACCATCTGACTAAAGCTGAATTGCTTGTTGTATGTCAGAGCAGTCATCGCTGACTGCATGGTCGCGCCCATGCCATCAGTGCCCGCCTTTCTCCCTGACATGCATACTATCATAACATGCATGAGAAAGCGCCACTGGTCAAGTAGGAATCCCTTCCTTCTCTGCGAATCCCCCAAGGGACCTGAATAACCCATCCTCAAAAATGCTCCATCGCGAAAAGGAGCTACAAACTCTGTCGGGTCATCCCTTGTCTCGTTTCCAAACCGCAGAGCCGCCCGGATATGTTCAGAAGAGAACTGAACCATCTGACCGTTGACTGTTGCGCGTATCACCGGGGGTTCGACTCTACAGTCGTATTCCACGGTCTGCCAGAAATCCTCAATGTTGGGTAAGGATATCGGCAGAGTTGTTGTAATGGCGTGGAATATCCTCGAGCGTAAAAGGAATGTGATGATTTCGCGGAAATCATCAACTCCGCTCGCTTCCGGGTCTAAGGTGATATACATGTTGTGACCCGGGAAGAACTGTCTTTGTTGATCACCTCCGTCATCACCGCCTGCACCACCTGCTCCAGCAATAGCAGCCATATCTGCAACAAACAGGTTAAGTTAGATAAACATCAAAGCGAATCACAAGTTCGCCTGTTACCATGAGCGAAGTTGTGATCAATTATGTATAGGCGAAGTTAAAGGTGAGGCGAAGTTGGAAAACAACTTCGCTTCAACTTGAACTTCGTCTGAAAATAGTTAAGTAAAATGGTCCAGGCGAAGTTACGGATAACTTCGCCTAATCACAACATCGCCTCATAAACTGTTTCAAAATCAATAATCAGGCGAAGTTACGGATAACTTCGCCTAAACTGTAACTTCGCCGAATTTGAATCGGCAACAGTTAGGATTTTGAACGACGTGTAGATGATGATTTCGGAGATCAAGGACTCCGAAATACATGATTTTATGAAGTTTTATACGTTCAAGTGGTTTACTATCACGTAAAAACAAGTTTGAAAATCGGGTTTTTAGGTTTCAAATAATCGAGGTCACGAAACGGGTCGTATCGACCTGTGATAATCATTAACGACAATGATTATACGAATATGGAACCCTACACACCTTTAATCGACAATGAAATCGAGAAAGAAACACAGAATGATTGATGATAATAGAATCGATAAGTTCGCCGAGGTTTCTGTGAGTATAAGTTCGCTGGGTTTTGAAATAAATGAACAGTTTGACCTTTAAAGTCCTTTATATAGGGTCACAGATGTATCGGCGAAGTTGTGGATAACTTCGCCTATCAGGCGAAGTTATGCAGAACTTCGCTGAAATTAAAAATTTTTCAAAACAAACCCCATAATTTGAACAATTTGCAACTAAGTTAGAAAACATCCTTTAAAGCGTTAAATGAAACGATCAAGACCAAGTAACCAGGTATAAAATCATACAACTCCAAAAATAAAAAAACTTTTAAAATAAAGATACACGGGATCAAATTTCAGTCTCGACAGGGACTACCATGTTTTAGAAAAGATCCGAACAGGAATCATACTAATTTCGTGACTGTCACACAGATCCGTGTTCAGCTGTATTATGACATAAAGAAACAGGTTGTAAGCAGGTAATCTACTTAGAATGGTTTTCATCGTTTCTGTGATACGAGTTAGGTTCAATTAAGCTCAAAACTTAAGTGGGCAACAACTCAGAGATTATGATGCCTCCTATCTATTCTCAAAGCGTATTTGGCTTTCCCCAAGTCACCCCGAATTGACCTTGACCCGTAGTGTCTGATTAAGTAGTGATTACACTTCGATCTTAGACTCTGTTTCCCGTTCACCTTCTTGCGTCTTGATTGAGAATCATTAACCTTATGAACTCTAGAATACACACATTTTTTTTTAATCTAACATATATATACACAACTTCAAGTAGAAAATAACTGCAAGTCTCGAATCTGGATCACTGCAGTGTCTTGACACGCTATCTTCACGGGACTCAGAACACTCACGGGCTCGTGTATGACTGGGTAATCGCTTTTCTGCCTATCATTTGGAAAGATATGTATGAAGACATGCACAACTCTTAAGGAGTTTCCACATAAAATCGAGTAGATTTAGTTAGTATCACTTCTACTTTTACGCACCATAAAAGCTACCATGACATACAATGACTGTTCTAAAGACTTTTAAGCCTAATAACTTCACTAGTTAAGCACACAGAATCAGTATATCTATCACTTTCCAAGGTTGGACCAATTTTCTGTTAAACATAGTAAAGTAACTTCTTACGAAGTAGTAGACTTGAAAAATAATTTCATCTCCCGAAAAGAAAAATTTAACTTCTATCGCCCCGACCAAATCAAAGTCTTCAGGTTAACGGCTATCCCGAAGATCCAATGGATCAGCTGGACCGACCACATACTAGTATGTGTCCTTCTAACTAAGTATGATCGACTAATTTTCAGCGAAAGAATGAAAACTCATCATAAACCGCCCCGGTCACTTTCAGTCATCTGGTTAATGGCTATCCTCATATTCTACAAGTAGAAATGAGGACCAAACATATCCTAAGACATGTCCTTCAAACTGAGGCAACCGACATAATTCTAAGCGATAGTGACGTATTTTTTTTTTTTAAACAAACATAAGAAAGCACGGTTACTCGGGATTGATCATCCCATTCAGCTCAACAAGGTTTTGAAATCTAGATTTGTCAAACGCTTTCGTGAATAAGTCAGCGAAATTATCTAACGTGTCAACCTTTTCGAGCTCAATCAGCTTCTTCTCAGCACAATCCCGTATAAAATGATGACGTATGTCAATATGTTTAGTTTTACTGTGCTTCACGGGATTGTTAGTTACTGAGATAGCAGCAGTGTTATCAATGCAAATAGGAGTAAGTGAGAAATTCAGACCATAGTCGCGCAACTGTTGTTGAATCCAAAGAACCTGGGAGCAGCAGTTGGATGCTGCCATGTATTCTGCTTCACAGGTTGAAATTGCGACTGAAGTCTGCTTCTTGCATTGCCACGACACCAATCTGCCACCAAGAAACTGACATCCACCAGTTGTAGATTTCCGACTCTGATTGCACCCTCCATAATCAGAATCTGTGTAAGCGACTAGCTCCAAGTCTCGTCCTCTCGGGTACCACAACCCTAGCTTCGGCTTGCCCTTGAGATACCGCAGTATCCTCTTCGCACCCTTCAAATGAGATTCTTTTGGGTTTGCCTGAAAGCGTGCACAAAGACAAACAGCAAACATTATATCAGGCCTAGAAGCAGTTAAGTACATTAAAGAACCTATAATAGCCCGATATTGGGTTGGGTCCACGTCTGCATCGTTATCTGAATCAGCACCCAATTTGTGATTGACTCAGACTGGAGTTTCATATGGAGTGCTGTCCTTCATCTTGAAGCGTTTGAGAACATCATGGACATACTTCGTCTGATGAATGAACATCCCGTCTTTCTTCTGATCAACCTGCAATCCTAAAAAGAAAGTTAGTTCACCCATAGCACTCATTTCAAATCTCTTCTTCATGACGGCCTCAAACTCCTGACACATGGTGACCTTTGATGCAGCAAAGATAATGTCATCCACGTAGACTTGCATCAGCAGAAAGTCGCTTCCCTTTCTCTTGAAGAACAACGTGCTATCAATCTTACCTCTTTCAAACTCATTCTCAAGCAAGTAATCGGATAACGTTGAGTACCAGGCACGAGGTGCCTGATGTAGTCCATACAGCGCTTTACTTAGCTTGTACACGTGATCGGGAAAGTCAGGGTCAGGAAAACCCGGAGGTTGCTCAACATACACAACCTCATCGACTTTACCGTTTAGGAACGCACTCTTCACATCTAACTGAAAAACTTTCATCTCTTTATGAGCAGCAAATGCCAAAAACAGCCGAATGGCTTCCAATCTTGCCACAGGAGCAAATACTTCATTGTAATCAATCCCCTCTTGTTGATCAAAGCCTTTAACAACCAGCCTCGCCTTATTCCTGATAACAACCCCTTTCTCATCTCTCTTACATTTGAAGACCCACTTCGTGCCTATCGCATGCACATTTCTTGGTTTTTCAACCAAATTCCATACTTCCATTTTCTTAAACTGAGCTAATTCTTCTTGCATGGCTTCGACCCACGAGCTGTCCTTCAGAGCCATTTGATAGTTCTTTGGTTCAATCTGGCTGATGAAGCAAGTGTACAAGCATTCGTTGATAATGCCCGTGTATTTAATGCTTGTGTAAACACAGGTGTGCTCATTCACGCTTTTTCTTGTTTGTACACCTGCGGACAGATCACCTATCACATTCTCCAACGGGTGATTTTTGTGAATTCTCGTAGTCGGAACCGAACTGACATTTAGATTATCTTCCAAGTTCGAAGATAGCTCATCCATGGTTGATTGATGTTGAGAGCGAAACGGAATGATGAATTCCTCTTCAGTAGAGGCAGCAGGGGTATTGACAGCATTTGACGAGGAAGGCTGACATTCATCATACTGTGGTCTTTGCACCAAAGTGTCTTCCTCATCGCATATCATCTTCGTAGCAATTCGTTCCTCATCTTCTGCAAAATCCAAATAAGGCATGTTAAAAGATTTAAAAAGTCTATCATAGTCAAAAACCCCAGCGGGTCCCGTGCTTGGTTTTGGTGATTTGTAACTTGTGATATCAGTGTTACACACCACCTCAACCTTGCTGGTCGATGTATTAAAGACCCGTCTGTTGGGAGTCCCAACAACGTATCCGACTAAGATTCCTTCGTCGGCAACTTCACCAAATTTTGAATTGGTCTTTAATATCGAACACGGGGACCCGAATGGTTCAAGACCACTCAAGTTGGGCTTTCTCCCATGCATTAGTTCATAACAGGTTTTATTTAATCTTTTAACAGTTAACACTCTATTAAGGATATAACAGGCTGTTGCAACGGCTTCAGCCCAGAACACCACGGGAAGTTTCGAATCAGCCAGCATGGTCCTGGCTCCTTCAATCAAAGTCCTGTTCTTCTTCTCAGCCATTCCATTTTGTTGCGGAGTGTACGGTGCGCTGTATTGGTGTTCAATCCCCTTCTGTAGGCAGAAGATCTCCATCTGATAGTTCTTGAACTCAGTCCCATTGTCACTCCTGATGTATTTAACTCTTTTTCCCATAATGTTCTCAACTTTGGTAATCAAATTTATTACCATCTGAACAGTTTCATCCTTCGACTTCAGGAAATATACCCACGAGTATCGAGAAAAATCATCAGTAATCACCAAGCAGTACGATGTTCCTCCTAGACTTTTTACATTCACGGGACCGAAGAGATCCATGTGAAGTAATTCTAGGGTACTGACAATTGAATTGACCTTCTTGGTGAGATGGGATTTCTTGTGTTGCTTTCCCTTCTTGCATGATAAGCATTTGTCTTCGAAGTTGAAATTCTTCAAGGGAACCCCCAACACAAGCCCATTTTTGACAAGGTAGTTCATCTTACGAAGATGAATGTGCCCCATTCTCCTATGCCATAATTCGGACTCTGATTCAGTCGCTTTCGACAAAAGACACGATTCTTCAGTGGCCATTTCAGTAGACCTCATATCCATGATATACGTATTCTTTACTCTCGGAGCCTTCATAACAATCCAGTCCTCTGGTATCTTTAAACCAGGATACAACACTATCGCCTCATTCTTCGTGAAATGCACGGTATAATCCTTGTCACAGATCTGCGAAACACTCAGCAGATTGTGCTTCAGTTCTTCAACAAAGTTAACTTTCTCTAGCGTCATCTTCCCGTTAGTCACAGTCCCAATTCCTGTGATCTTTCCACCGCTCTCTCCTGCGAAACTCACTCTACCACCTTGAACAGGTTTCCAGTCTTGTAACAATTTCTTGTTACCCGTCATGTGCCGGGAACAGCCGCTATCCACAACCCATTGATTGTTGGCAGCCCTGTTCAACTGTTCCTGCACGATTAAAGCAGAGAGTTAAAATCTGGGGACCCAAGACCGATTGGTCTTGGGTCGATACATCCCGTACCTTGGCTGTCCAAAGTTAGTATCATAATCATTTCTGTGAGTCCTAACAGGATACCTTCTTGTGGATTGTCTATGAGGCCATCCATACCGTCTTGAATTAAATGAATTATTAGTTATGGTTTGGGTGTTACCAGTGAAAAACTGAGATCTATTTCTTTGAAAACCTGGATTAGTCCATTTTCTGAAATTCGATGGGTTTTCAGTTTTATCATTAAATTGATTACTGTTAGCTCTTTTCTCAGATTTTAAAGGCCTCACACCTCTGAATTTTTGCTTCAGATGGCAACCAGCAACAAGATGTCCTTGTTGATTACATCTAAAACAACACCTGTTTTCAACTTTCTTATCAAAAGTTGTCTTAGATGTTGAGGCTGTATTACTGCCCATTTGTCTCACATATGGTGGGACATACGGGTTTAGTGGAGACTTCTTTTCAAATGTTTTCTTTTTCTCTCCACTTTTTGGTAATACTTCCTCTTGATTTGTCTCACTCGACTCAGAAGACTTGTCCGAGTTAGATGAGACAGGACTCGGAGCAGAAATTTTAACACTTGCAACAGGCTTACTAACTTCTGGTTCTTTAGTAGTAACTGGAACTGGAACTGTCTGACCATAGTCAACATCGACAGATTTCTGATTACTAGGGTTAAAAGTGTAATTATGATTGAAAGGTGGTGGAACTTCATGATAACCAATTCCTCCCCTTTTTGGAGAACCTTGATCACTAACAAGGTGATCAAGTATAGCGGAGGAATTTCTGAATTGTTCCAGTTTCCTGTTAAGTTCCACCACTTTTACCTGGTAATCAGCTATCTGTTTTTCTCTTTCAGCTATTAGTTTGGTTTTTTCTTCTAGAACCTCATAGCTAAGATCAATCATATTAATTTTTTCAGCAAGCTTTGCTTTAAGACTTTTAATATCTGTTTCAATAGCTTTAATTTTTACTTTGTAACTATTTTCTCTAGCTTTAGTGAAGTGATGATCTTCTTTTAAAGTTTTATATTGCGCATCCAAACTAACAAACTGATCAGTTAGAGTTGTCAGTTGTTCAGACAGAAGTTCACACTTAGTACAAGGGAGTTTGGTACTTACCTCGGAGAGCTGGTCTGCTACATCTGCCATGTACGCTTCATCTTCGCCAGTTCCCTTCTCACTATCTGCATTTTCGATGTTTGCCAAGTTGGCCTGTTCAAATACTTCTTCAACATGCAGATTCCAGTTGTACTCTTCATTCTGTCTGGAAATCATGGCTCTATAGTCATTACCACTACCACTTTGCTGTGTAGATCTGTTCTGACTGCGTTCTACACGTTCATTCTTGCATTCTTTTGCAAAGTGGCAATTCTGCTGACAGTTGTAGCAGCGAACCTTCGACTTATCAAACCCTGGCCTCTCACCGACAAACTTCCTGCCAGTCTTCTTCATGAACCTCTTCACCCTTCTGACAATCATAGCCATCTGCCACTGCAGATCCATCTCCTCCAGATCATCAGCATCGATCTGGTCATAGTCTTCATCCAAAACTGCAGGATCAACGATCTTACCCTGAATGTAGTTCTCATACGAAGCAATAAAAGATGCATAGAGAGCAAACTGCTGTTCAGCAGATTTGACACTCATGGGCATCTTCGAGTAGTTGTTGTTTGAAACACTTGGGGAATAACTACTCTTGGTCGCTTGTGGTTGAGAAGCATTTGACCCTCCAGCTACATAGCACACATCACCGTTCATGTTGAGAGATACATGTCCCTCATGTGTTGAGCTCGCGCCTGACTCTCCCTTAGAGTAATAAGCAGATGATTCCGTTTTCGAACTTGATCCCGAGTTAACCTTTGCACCATACATACCCGGATCTTGAACCTGATCGGTAGGTGTCTCCTTTCGTACCATGTTCAGTTCAAACGTTCTTAGCTTGTTAACTGCTGTCTCCAGGTCATAGTCAGCAAAGTCTTTATCTTCTCTCATCAACACTGTATACATCTCCCATTTTGGTGGGAGAGCATCAAGAAGCTTCTCAACAATCTCATCTTCTTTGTATGCAATTGAATAGTTGCTGAGTTCAGTCATCAGATGATAATATCTGGTGATAATATCATCAAGTGATTCGTTTTTCAGATACTTGAAGACAGAGAATTGGGTTTTTAGAAGTTTAATCTTTGAAGCACGAATTCCCACATTGCCCTCAAAACGGTTTTCAAGAGCTTCCCAAAGTTCTCTAGCAGTCTTGTACTTTCTGAAAGTGTGCAAAATTTCTTGTGGAAGAGCCATTGTAATTGCTGCATGAGCTTTACTTTCTGCCTCATACATCTTCTTCTCTTCATCTTCCATCTCTTTGTACTTCTTGATCTGATCCCGACCTTCATACTCAGTAGTAGGTGGAATGTAACCATCTTGTATACACACCCACATCTTGGCATCTTGATACTTGACATATTGTTCAAAACGATCTTTCCACGCTACATAATCAGTTTTCTTGAGCATCTTAGGTGCCTTTGTAGCCGAACCTGCTTCTACTTCCATCTTTACTAGTTCAGTAATGTTTATCGAAGACATCTTTCTCTAAACTCAAAGAAATCCGAAAATAAAAAATTTTATTTTCAAACAGCACTGTTGGCGAAGTTACGGATAACTTCACTTAAAGCTTAACTTCGCGTGAATTTGTAACGTCGCTCACTTTCTTAAATTCGCTGGATAGGCGAATTTGAGAATAACTTCGCTTAAGTTGAGCGAACTTGGGAGGTAGGCGAAGTTGTGGGTAACTTCGCTTGAGGTAAGCGAACTTGAAGAGGTAGGCGAAGTTGTGGATAACTTCGCTTAACCTTATATCTTCGCCGTAACCCTAGTAACAGTGACGGCAACTTCGCCTGATGAACACGAAGCTTCTGCAGATTAGATTTATGGGTTTTTCGAGGTTTGTGAAGGTGTTATGGGTTGTTTAAGCTTGTAGGTGGAGAGTATAACACTAAACCTCAGAAAACTCGTCCCGCGAATAGTCGAACGGAACGATTTCTATACCCGCGTGATAATCCCGAACCACACAATCGAGCAAGAGCTCTGATACCAATTGTAGGTTCCCAGCCGGATCTACACGAGATATCACGTACTACGCAGGTGCGGAATCCCTACGTAAGACGTTACGAGTATAGAAAACAATACGATTAACACACGATAATCAAACACGTTGTATACCAACCTTAAACACGTGATACGAAGATCACTTGATTACAAACTCTCTCTGACTCGAATACACGAAAACTGTAAAACTGAATTAATGATTAATAAGCCGTAACAGATGGCTTATATAATCACGACAACTTCGCCAGGCATGTTCAGGCGAAGTTGTCACTAACTTCGCTTGTCTAACAAGTTCGCCCATATCAGCGAACTTGTTAGCAACTTCGCTTATACAAAACATAAAATATTACAAACGCAATTACAGACACTAGACACCGAACTACTGACATTATGCACCAACAGACTCCCCCTTGGCAGTAGCTTCATCTCTTTAGCTTCAATCACGTGTCTTGTAATCTTCAACCTTGTATCTTCACGCATGCACTCCTTCTCGAACACAAACCGACACAACTCTTTGATATTTCCTCGCTTCGTCTTTCCAAGCAGGAATATAAAAGATTTTCTTCTCATTGAGCACCTGCAGATCAGCTTGCGATAAGTTTACCAAATGCATCGAATCGTAAACTCTTAGCACCTCTTGTTCATCCTCGTCTTCCATCACTGCCTCAACTGTCTCACAATCTACAAACCACCACTTTAGGTCTTTAAGCACATCCTTGGGCATAAGCTTCATCGGTACTTCTTTCAAACACCGGATCGGTTTATACTTCATGACCATCCAAGGCTTTCCATCAGCTCTCAAACCTCTATCCTTGTCTTCAACAAGTTTTCCCTTATGTGGTTTTAACAGCTCAAATTTCTTCTCTTTTATACTTTCTTTCCATACAATTTTCCCAATAACTCTAGCCATATTATCGTCACTTCGATTGATTAACCCCAATCTGGCTAAGTCTTTCACTTCACATTCCGGCAGTGTATTAAACGATCTTAACAGTCTTTTAAAATACTGAACACCGTCATACCTTTTAATCACGAAGAGCCTCAACTGCTCATCATAGATCCAGCAAATAATCCCTTTCTTCGCTTCAGCATAGCCTTTAATATTGTAACTCTTCTTAAACATTGTAGGGACCGCCGGTTTCTTCGTTTTGACGAACCACTGAGCATAGCCTTCCTTCCACCTAGGCTGCTCTTCCCATTCAGACTCATCGCTTCCAATCTGTTCACTCATATCGGCTTTCTCAACATCTGAAATGTCATGCTCCACATTCTCTTCTACTATCTCTCCCTCTTCAATCTCTGTATCCATCACAATCTCTTCACCAATTTTCTCTATCACATCACTCGGTAGAATATCATCATCACCAACCAAGTCATCAACCATCTCCTCTACGTCCACCACCACCACATCATCACCAGCTGCAGATGTCGACTCCCCCTGAGTTGTGGAAGTTCCAAGAGCTTGAGTAGTTCTTGGTAGCTCACCACCTGCATCTTTCGACGCATTGGGATCATCGTCTCTATCATTTCTTCTCTTCGTCCTCAACTCGAGATATCACGTACTACGCAGCCGGATCGATACGAGATATCACGTACTACGCAGGTGCGGAATCCCTACGTAAGACGTTACGAGTATAGAAAACAATACGATTAACACACGATAATCAAACACGTTGTATACCAACCTTAAACACGTGATACGAAGATCACTTGATTACAGACTCTCTCTGACTCGAATACATGAAAACTGTAAAACTGAATTAATGATTAATAAGCCGTAACAGATGGCTTATATAATCACGACAACTTCGCCTGGCATGTTCAGGCGAAGTTGTCACTAACTTCGCTTGTCTAACAAGTTCGCCCATATCAGCGAACTTGTTAGCAACTTCGCTTATACAAAACATAAAATATTACAAACGCAATTACAGACACTAGACACTGAACTACTGACATTATGCACCAACAAAGGCCAGGTTTTGATGATAGGCCGTTTAAGCTTTTATCCGCATATAACTATAATCGAGCCATCAAATTCGAGGATTCTTAATATCGCTTCCTCGACTTCATCTACGGGCTCGTTCGGTTGCAATGGGTCTTGACTTTTATTAGCCATCGTTTACAGACTAGAATGAGGCCCAGGACCCTTTAAATCTATTGGTTGGCTTTATGACATTTATACATATACTGTTCTACAAGTTAGATACGACAACAACAACAACCATACCCAGTAGAAATCCCGCCAACAGCAAATCTGTAAGCAAAGTCTGGGGAGGGTGGGATGTAGGCAAACCGTACCTCCATCCCAAAGAATAGAGAGGTTGCTTCCAAAAAGACCCCCGGCTCGAAACCAAATGCATAAGACCAAGTAAAAGGAACACCAAGTTCAACACTAGACCTTTAGGCCAAATAGGAGAAACATAAACCTATAGTAGATCAATAAATAGGCAATAGTAAAAAAGTTAAAGTAGTCGTAATAGAGATAGGTAGATAGATAAAACTAGTAATATTAGTAACAAATACAAAATATATGTTATAAAATATAAATTTGAGAATATGATATTATAGTAATATATCATTCATCACTTGAAATAAGGTAAAGAAAAGCCCCCTATGATAATTCTAGTCAAAGCTCTACATTTCTCCTAAAAGTCCTTAGCCTTAATCCTACGTCTCCAAGAATTCCTATCCTCAACCATGTCCTTAGAAAGGTGCAAATCTAGCAAATCATGCTTAATCCTCTCGGCCCAAGTCATTTTGGGGCGTCCTCTACCCCTCCTCCCCTCTATATTAATAGTTTCTACGGATCGAACAGGAGCCGTCATCTCTCTTCTTTTCACATGTCCAAACCATCTCAATCTCCCTTCCCTTATCTTATCTGATATGTTAGCCACCCCTAATCTCTCTCGAAAAACATCATTTCTTATTTGGTCTAATTTTGTGTGCCTGCACATCCACCTTAGCATTCTCATCTCTGCTACCTCTAACTTACACGCATGTGACTTCTTAATAGCCCAACAGTCCGTTCCATATAACATCGCAGGTCTAACTACGACCCTATAAAACTTACCCTTTAGGCTGGTTGGGAATCTGTTGTCGCCCAAAACTCCTGTAGCTACCCTCCATTTACTCCATCCTACTTGTATGCGGTGGGCCACGTCACTATTTATTTCCCCGTCACTCTGGACAAACGATCCTAGATACTTGAACTTCTTTACCTGCGGAACCACTTGGTCTTCGATGGTGATCTGAATCTCCTCTTCTTCGTTTACCCCGCCAAAGTCACAATGGAGATACTCGGTCTTAGAGCGACTAATCCTTAAACCTTTCCTTTCTAAAGCTGCACGCCACTCCTCTAGCCTCAAGTTCAATTCTTGTTTTGTCTCAGCCACTAACACAATATCGTCTGCGAACATCATACACCATGGGACTGTCTCCTGAATCGACTTTGACAACTCATCCAAGATTATTGCAAAAAGGAACGGGCTCAGCGCTGACCCCTGATGAAGGCCTACCTCCACTGGAAATAAGTCAGTATCCCCCACGGGTGCACGAACGCTTGTTGTAGTGTTGGTATACATATCCTTTATCATCTCTATATAGTTCCATGGGACCCCTCTGGCCTCAAGGCTATCCCAAAGCGGTCGACGAGGCACATTGTCGTAAGCCTTTTCTAGGTAAATGAACACCATATGTAGATCTCGTTTCTTCTCCCTATACATTTCCATGAGTCTTCTTAGGAGGTGTATTGTCTCTGTAGTGGACCGGCCCGGCATGAAACCAAATTGGTTTACTGTAACTTGAGTTTCCCGTCTAATTCTAGTCTCTATAACTCTTTCCCATAACTTCATAGTATAGCTTAGTAGTTTGATGCCTCTGTAGTTCCCACAACATTGAGCGTCTCCTTTGTTCTTATAAATAGGGACTACGACGGTGCTCCTCCATTGATCTGGCATCTTACCGGACTTGAAGATAATATTGAACAAAGTAGTTAACCATATAACTCCTTCCTCCCCCAGACACTTCCACACCTTGATAGGTATGTTGTCTGGACCAACAGCCTTAACCCTTCCCATCTTTCTTAGTGCCTTCCTCACCTCTTCTTGCGTAATACGTCGACAATAGCAATTGTTCCGTTGTTGTCCTCGTAGACGTGTGCTGTCGTTTTCTTCTTGGTAAGCCCTCTCATTGTTGAAAAGCATCTGGAAGTAGGTTTGCCACCTTAATCTGATGTCCTGCTCTTTAACTAGTACCTGCCCATCCGCACCCTTTATAAACTTCACAGCCCCTAGATCTTTCCTTTTACGCTCCCTTGCTTTGGCAATCTTAAACAGATCATGTTCCCCCTATTTTGTTTCTAAACGTTCATACATCCGCTTATAGGCAGTGTTCTTTGCTTCCGACACTGCCTTCTTTGCCTCCCTTTTAGCTTTTTTGTAGTACTCCCTCAATCCCGCTCTTTCTTCCTCATTCGTACACCTCCTAAGCTTTCTAAAACTTCCTTGTTTGTGCCTTATCTTGTCTTGTACGACCTTCCACCACCACGACTCCTTATGCCCCCTATCTTTCCAGTCGTAACCCCGAGAGTCTCGTTCGCTACTTGAGTAATCTTTGTCGCCATTGCTTCCCACATATGGCTTGAGTCCTCGTCTACTAGAACCAAGGTCGTCGAGGTAAGCTTATCCTTAAATAGTGAAAGCTTGTCGTCCTTTAGATTTCCTTATCGAATCCTGGGTGTACCTTTTCTTTCCCGCTCAGTCAACTTATTTCTGAAGCCTATATCAGCTACCAGCAATCGATGTTGAGCCACGACCGTCTCCCCCGGTATTACCTTGCAATCGCTCCACCACCGTCGGTCTCCTTGCCTTCGTCAATATGTAGTCGATCTGTGTGTTGTCCCCCACTGTTAAAAGTAATCAAATGAGATTCTCTTTTCTTAAAGAACGAGTTTAAAATACCTAGGTCATGGACCACTGCAAAGTCCAGAAGATGTGTGCTGAATTCATTCCTAACACCAAACCCAAGCTAGATAGCATTATATATTATATATGCTCTACTCACACAAAAAACTATTCATCAAAAATGCAAATACGAGCCGTTGATGTTTTTTGTTATAGCCACGTGTAATCATCTGCCCTTCCTTCCTTCCTTCCTTCCTTTTGTTTTATACCTCAGCCACCGGTGGCTTCCACCCTTTCGACTGTTAGTATTCGCAAATGTATTCAATTCCTTCCGTCATTAGTTCACCGGCGCATCGACTTTTTGCCTCCATCTTCTTTAATTTGGGTGCCGAATTCGCAAAGGATAATGGATCTTTGAACCCTCTTCGATCTTTGATTTTAGAAACGTTACTTTGAGCAGCAACAGCTAACCCTAATTTTACCCCCAATTTTGCTTTTTATATATAAGGCTTATAAATGCAGGCTGAAAGCTTATGAGGTTGATTCTGATGATTTCAAAGCTTATGAACTACGAAATTGAACCAACGGTTGCAAGACTCTTGCAGGTTTAATCTGACTATAATTCAAATTATTTCTTTTTTCATATAAAAAATTAGGATATTTGATTATTTGTTTTAAAGTCTTGCCATATCATAATCACCTTTGGTGTTCTGGATTTTCTGTACAAGACGTGTGCTACTAGATTGTAGTGTACAAATATATTGAAGTGAAAGCTATATTGTTTACTGTTTCACCGCCTACACTTCGTTTTAAGAGAAATCAAGAAACATACATACATTTTATAATGCATAAGTCAATAGCAAAAATAGTTATGTATCACCAGGATGTTAGTCGTGCATTAATTTTATAGAAGCTTCTGAAAGATATTTGATATTTATAGAAGCTTCTGAAAGATATTTGATATTTATAGAAGCTTAGTTCTCATTCTATGCTTCTGTTGCATTTGTGATTGATCTGTTGTTATTATTATTATTGTGATTGGTATTGTCTATATATATATTTCATTATTAGGTGTGCATCACCTAAAATGTTATCTTTTGTTAGTTTTGTAGGCTATTTTGTTGATGCTGAGCATGCTCTTGATCCATCATTAGCCGAAGCTATAGGTGTTGACACTCAGATTTGCTTTTGTCACAACCAGCCCGTGTAAATGGGTTTATGGAGAAGAGAAATTCATCACGGATTAGGCTCTGTAGAAAACAATTTGAAGTCCTTGAATTTTTTATTTTTATTTTTTTGTAATCTTATGAAAACCACTTAAGAGTCCTTAATTCTTTTGGCTATTGTTATGATTTTTTCTGGGTCAACCCGGCTCAATCAGGAACTATGTTATGTCACAACGCATACTACAAAAACAATTGCAGTAAACGACACTCTTTTAATGGACTTTATCACGGCAACGCGCGGGTATTAAGACTGTTATGTTTTAAGATTTAAAACTTGCAAACGACTCAGAAAAATATACGTATCAACAGATTTAATTCCGAGCTTCGGTTGGTTAGAAAACCTTCTTATTTTCTTCTCGAAAAGTATCCAAGTTTGTAACTTTTTAACGTCAATAACTGTAACCACTACTTAAGACTATAGAAAACATTACATTTAGTCATGAATCATGAGTAAGAAGTTATATGCTTTGCGGGCTGTACCCTTTTGCATAAAAGATCAGTACATTATCATAGCAACAAAAACATATTTACCATGCCAGTTTTGAGATTTATAACGAGACATTCGTCAAGCCAAAATCTTTAGAACTTTGGGTTTTAACAAAAAGGCGTTCAATTAGAACGGCTAAATCGATTGAGTTTGTGGGTTAAAACCAACACAAACTCAGAAATTTATACGGACCTGAACACGACACGAACCCAAAAATTGTGTCACACAAATGAAGATGGACACAACTCATGTATTCACGAGTTGACCCGAACACCACATGTTTAACCCAACAATAGTTTTCCTTACCTGTAAACACTCTAAACGAAACAAATTGTATTTAAATCATGTCGGATTATTATTTTTAAATTTCAAAAATTTGATGCAACTCAAATAAATCGCCCAAGTCATTATGAATTAACGTAACTCAAAACATAAGTTAAATAGATCAGCCCGTGAACCCATCAGAGAGAACAATAACACGACCCGTTTCGTTAAACGTGTCCGCGAGTCCGTCCATGATATAATATAACCCGAACCCATTTAAATTTAACCCAAACACCATCTTCCACCCGGCAACAAACATGACCACCATTTCTCGCTTCTTCCGAACCTTCTCCACATCAGCCACCAAATCACCGGTTAAATCTTTCTACAATGATCTCTACAAGGAACGTAATCTGCGAACAGTGGTAGACAATTTCAAAAAGTTATCCGAGTCGCATTTATTCCGTAAACAGGCCAACGTTTACGACAACACAGTCCGCCGTCTCACCGCCGCCAAGAAACACAAATGGGTCGAGGAGATTCTCGAGGATCAGAAACAGTACGATGATGTTTCCAAAGAAGGGTTTGCAGTCCGATTGATTTCTTTGTATGGGAAATCCGGCATGTTTGATCATGCCCGCAAGTTGTTCGACGAAATGCCTGAGAGAAACTGTAAACAAACTGTTAAGTCATTTAACGCGCTGCTCGGTGCGCGTGTTAATGCCAAGAAGTTTGATGGGTTTGAGAAGTTTTTTAAAGAGTTACCCGAGAAGATATCGGTTAAACCGGATATTGTGTCGTATAACACTGCGATCAAGGCTTTTTGTGAAGCGGGCTCGTTTGAACTGGCGGGTTCGATGTTTGATGAGATTAGGTATAATGGGTTGGAGCCTGATTTGATTACTTTCAATACTTTGCTTATTGGGTTTTATGGAAATGGTAGGTTTCTTGATGGGGAGAGATTTTGGGATAAATTGATGAATAATGATATTTCACCCGATATCCGAACTTATAATGCTAGATTGGTCGGATTGGTGTCTGTGAATAAACTAAACGAAGCGGTTGAACTGTTTGAAAAATTGGGGTCTAGGAATCTCAAACCAGATGAGTTTGGATACAATGCGATAATAATTGGTTTCTGTAACAATAGTGATGTGGAAGAAGCAAAGAAATGGTACACTAAATTGGTGGAAAGTGATTGTGTTCCTAACAAAGCAACATTTGCAACGTTGATCCGGTTCGCGTGTAAAATGTGTGATTTTGATTGGGCGGTTGAGCTTTTCAAGCAAGTGCTTGAACAAAAGTGTGTTGTGGATCCAAATGTGACGCAACTCGTGATCGATGGGTTGGTTAAGGAGTCGAGAACCGAAGAGGCTAAGAAGCTTGTTGAGATTGGGAAATCGAGTAAGTTTAGACGATATAATTTGATAGTGGCTTCAGAGGAGTGACGTTATGTTTATGTCATGTGTTTTCAAGATTATTGTTGGTATTGATCCGTATTTATAATTTTGTTTTGATTATACTTTGTATTGACGGGATGATTAGGTATTCTGTTGATTGATGAACGTTGACTTGTCATTGAATGTTAATAGGTGTAAAGAAAGAACCCAATTGGAAATGGTTTTCAACCTGGAATCCTCGATTGTATTTGGTCTGCCTTTTAGAATATGGATATTGGAAATTAATAATCTCAGGCCCATTGGCTGGCGTTAAGCCCAAATTAATAAAACATATTTTTACCGTCCCCACGTTTTCAACTTATTTTTCTCCTGAAAAATAACCCCACTAACTTTTTGGTGACGGAGAAAATACGTGTTTTGCTAGAGAAAAGCATAGTGAGTATTAAGTTTGGGCATTCTAATTTTTTACTCAATTATAGCCTAATCAAATAAATTTATAATTTTAGATTACTATTTTTTAAAAAATAAAAGTAACTGCTATTATTACTTTTTGCCGGGCTAAATTCACAAAAATACGCAAGGTACATCACTTTTGCAGTTGTAAACACCACAAAACTTACCTTTCACTGGTTGTGGAGTTTTAGCAATTTGATCAATGGAGCGACACGGTTCACGATGCATAAGAGTTGATCCTCTCGAAAATCCGACCCCACATAGCGAGCTGGGTTTGCGTGTTACCAACGATCGGGTCTTTGGAAACGTCCCCCCCTAAGCACGTGTAAATGCCTCTTTCCTTGATAGACAAAGCGATTTTAATCGTTTTAGTTTTTTTTTGGACGGTTCAGGCATGAAATCGGGCCAAGTCTCAGACGTGTTATCAGGTTGCATCTTGGATTGACTTTTTGGTATTAGCTTGGCATAATAGATCAGTAGCATTGCAGCTTCCGCCTAACAATTGCGGTGGCGCAAAAATGGTGTTTGGGTCGTAGTTCACAGATGGCATGTTGAACATATGTGGTTGTTTGGATTCAATTTTTTGGAAGAGTGTACATAAATGGGTTGAAAGATTTAAGGAGAGAATTGTTTCTATATTCTGTAGGTGTAAAACATACGAGTAGTAGATCTTTTGAGTGCCAATATCCAAGTTATCAAGCATTTTTAACATCTACTACCATACGAAACAAGCAAAGCTAGTAATCTACAACACAAGCTCAATTGATTACAAATTCATTTCCAAAAACATCAATAACATAAACACAACAACCCATAATAAAAAAAATATACCTTATTTGCCACCAGATTTTGCTATAGCATCCAACACAACCTCTGCTTGCTCTTTCAAAACATCCACTTTCCTCAAGAAATGCTCAAGCTCTTGCACCCTAAGATTCTTCCACTTGGCCTCCAACTCAACCTTCTTCGCCGGAGACACCAATTCCAACCCTTTATTAATAATCACGTCATCCGTAACCAACCACCCCATTGAACCAAGACCCTTGGTGGTCCGCGGTGTCATGTTGACTTTAACTTTGGTTTTCTTGGGGCTAACCACATTGTTGTTATTATCATTAGAATTAGATTCATTTCTCCATAGGTTTTTCGACAATTCGTACATTTTGGACTCGTGGGGATTCGAAAAGGACCGGACTCTCCCTCGGGATTGAACTTTAGCCGCATTGTTTTCAAACTTCTTCTTTAACCGCCTCGCCTTAGTCAGCAGCTGTCTGTGATTAACTTCAACATGAAGTGATCCCTTGACAAAGTCATGGAAATCAGTAACATCTGCAAGAGGGTCTTTAGCCTTGAGGTTAACATAATGGATCATGCCTTGAATTAACTCAATTTCATTATCTTCACTCCACAGCCTCTGGAAAAGCTGCTGTTGCTGCTTCTTTTGTTCATATGTATCTGCATCCGGCGCCGCCACCGCCAACACCACCGCCGTCCGCTTCCCGTCAGCCGGTCGTTTTCCGGCTGAGGGTTTAACGGTGTCGGAATCAGACGATTCATCGGAAGCCATCGTTGATGAGAAAACTAGGGTTTCTGAATTGAGGAAATCAGTTTGGGTTTTTTTTTATATATATTTGAAAACCATTAACATAATAATAATTATTATTATCATAGAAAAAAATCCGATACAATGATTTCTAATCGTACAAGACGTACACAACTTGTATCTCCGTCGATTTCAATTAGTGATACAAGGTTCTTTAATCAGAATAGCGAGCAACAACGGCGAGCCGGTCTTCGTCCACCGCTGCTCCCATCAATTCCGTCCACATTCCCCATCACCGTTCAGCAATCCGTCACCGTCCATCTATTCTGTCCACCATCGCGACCATCATCTACCATCGTGATCACCGTCCTCTTCCGTTACGATCATCGATCGTTGTTCACATGTAGCTGATCAAATTGACCAATTGAAATTGAAATTGAAATTGTTGAACCTAATTGATCAATTAACTTTGAAATTGATCTAGTTAATCATCAAATTGAAGCTTCAATCGATCAATTTTTGACATTGAGTGATGGGTTTTAACCTTGATTGTATCATAATTTAAGCCTGAACGTTTAAGGTTTTTTGCCTGAACGCTTTAGATTTAAACCTGAACGTCTTAAAGATTCAATCTTGAATGTATAAGATTTAAGCCTGAAGTTCTTAAGCGTTTTCTTTTAATTTTTTTTTTTGTTCTGAACTTCTCACTTTTGTTCTGAACTTCTTAGCTTTTTTTCTAAACTTTTTTTGTTCTGAACTTCTTAGATTTTTTTACTGAACTTCTTAGCCTTTTGTTCTGAACGTTTTAAGTTTTGAACTGAATATTTCAGTTTTGTTCAGAGCGTTTAAACATAATTTTTGAACTCTAATCAGAGCTCAATTGAGTGTAATGTTCTACAATTTCATAATCAATTGATGATTCTAAAGCCTCCTACACATCAATTCGATTGATCAAATCATCAATTTTTGATCAATTTGAAGATTCTTGATGTTTAATGATGTTCTATTTTGATTTTGATTTTTTAATTTTGAGATTTCATACTTTAAGCTCTAATTAGGGTTTAGAAATTGAATGAGATGGAGCGGGGAGTTCAGAATATGGATCAGAATCGATTTGTAATTGATGGATTTGATCACGAACCAGCTTTGGGTTATTTACGAAATTGCCACTGCGTGTTTTGTAATCTAACGCTCTGGAAGGTCGCGTACGTAATGTACGATAAGCTATTACTGTACAATAACCCACCCTATTATTATATATTTTAAATTAGAAAGTGTTGTGTGTATCTTATAATTACTCTTCATTTACCATTACGCTATTGAGTTGGTACATTCCGCATCATTTGTGGTTCCCTTCCATTGTATGTAAATGTGAACACGTGTGGTACCACGTGTTTCCAGTTTCACACCACTTCATCCGTTTGGATTCTCTCTCTATTGTGTGTGTCTCCATTTTCACACCTCTTCATCCGTTACGATTCTCTCTCTATTGTTTAAGAGATCATCCACCACCGGTGGTGTATCATGGTGGCGGAAGCTTTGATTTAGCCTGTTAAGGCTCCGATTAGTCTATTTTCGGTTTCTTGTTATAATACAAAATGTAATCGAGCTAAAGAACCGTAAAAGTAGAAGAATCACAGAAGACGGGGAGTTAAATTCTCAAATCAATAGCTACTGTTCTCATTTACGTTTCATTGTTATAAGTACAATTGACTACTTACATCAACGTCCCCATACTATGCTATTATTACAATTGGCCCCCTCTACTATTTACTACCTAATATTACTGCCCCCTCAAAACACTTTTGTCCTAAAAAATCATCATATGAAAAAATTTGTTAATCAAAACTATCAAAACCAAACGTGGAAAAATCTCGTGCTTCATCATGTATTGATACCAAAGCTTTTGTTGTCTTCTTAATGGCTTTGGTAATAAAAACAATACTTGCACCAATTGCCATAACTTTGACACATTCTAGAACACGACCTTGTTCAAGGACTATTAATATTGTGGTGCCACCTCCAACCAATTCATTGGCCCTTGCAGCTGCTTGTCTAACCAAGTTTGTACCAATATTATGTGTTGGATCTTCCAGTTCAACCTCTTTAAGAACAATATCCTTGTTATTTACACCATACTTGCTTTGTAGAATTACATTCTTGCCCTCAGGACAAAAATAACTGCAACTAGATCTACAATTTTATTTACACCAATTTGCAGTTTTTTTATCGCTGACCCGTCCTTGTTAAAATACATGCCAATTGCAACGATTTTAATAGCTTGCCGGGTCCCTCTAACAACAAGATTTTGTTTCCTACCTAAAGATTTTCCACCTCGGATAGCATTAAAAAATAGTTGTTCAGTTGCGTTGGAAACGTTTAGTTCAGCCACACTAGCATTTGCAAAGCCACTTGAGCCTACCACCTTCTTCACTCCATGATTTCTCACCAATTTCTTGGTTAATCTAACACTCCAGTGGCTCATAAAAGTATTTATATTTGCACAAGTATGATATTTAACATAGCCCAAACTTTCAAGACTCTGTATTTAGAGCCACCCTCCATATTTTTCCAACATAAACTACCATAGACATATTAACAGGTCCGTTATCATATCTATTTGTTTGTTTATTCAAACAATTAACTCGATCTCATAGATCTGCTAGTCTTTTTGTCCCATCTTTTTCTACTTTCCTTTGTCCAACAAAATGCCAACATATCTGTAAGAAGGTCACCAATTTGTTTAACATCATATGCGTCTTTATCCTTAGATGCAGCTCTATAATTCCCAATGGCTGGTGAAAACAGAACCATACGAACACGTCTTCTTCTCTTGATCACCTACTTCAATTAGTTCCGTCATTTCTTGATTTAAAATATCATGATGTAGAATTATCTCCATATTTGAATTTTGATTTTTAATATCTTTTATTATTTTATGTTATCTCATTTCCTAGTTTATCTTTTTCCATGTTTAGTATAAATAGGATGTTGGGGTCTCTTTGTTAATTAGTTTTTGTTTAAGTTTATTGAAAAGAACATTGTTCTTGGAACTTCGTTTCAATTTATCGTCTTTTGTTAATCATGAGTCTCTCGAGCCATTGATCGCTTCCGAAACTGCATCATATCATCTTCACATTGATCATCTGTTATAAATGTATGACTACTCTGATCAACTTTGATGGTCAAACTATCATCCAACTTGCTCAACTAATATTTTGAATTGTTTAGGCCGTAAGAAGCATCTATTACAGATGTAATTTCAGACACAACAGATGGGCCATTGGTATCCAAATCATTGTCTCACACCATAAGTGGAACCATTAATGGAGATTCATTGTCAATTTCTTTCGCTTCTTTTCTTAAATCATTACCCAAAACTTCCTTTATTTCACTACTAACATGCCCAAGCATTTCATCAAACATCTTTGATGTAGTCTTATTATCATTTCCATTTTCTCTTAAAACATCATTATCCTTTCCATTCTCCAATGAATTAGCATCAATGGATTCTTGAATCTCAACCCCATTTTCAGATTCATCAAAGTTATGAATCTTGCCTTCACCAAATTCCTCATCATGGTTTACACAAAAAGATCCATTTCCTACCTTCTTGAATTCTTTATTGCCAAAGCAAGTGGTAAACAAATTATCTTGTTTCATTGCCGCTTCATAAGCCTCCTTAAGTGTTTTTGGACTCAAAAACATAACCCACCACTTAATTTCAGATTTGAGACCCCCCCCCCCCCCCCAAATAAACTTGTAGCATAATCCTTACTTAGAATTACTTTATTAAGGAGAAAATCAAATGTATTACAATATTCTTGAAACGAACCTGTTTGCTGTAAGTTCTTGATGTCTTCCATGGATGACAAGGCCGGCTTAGAGCATGTGCGAGCTAGGCAATTGTGGCCTATTGAGGTTTGAGGCCTATAAATTTTTAGTTTCTTTGATTATATTTTATATATTATATGATTTTTCTATTTATTTTAATATAATTCGTGCAAGGCCCAAAAAGACCATTAAGCTCTTGGGGACGGTCCATTGGATGATGTTGTATTTAGAATTCTTGTTTCTTTATATTTGGTTTCGAACAAGCGAGGACTTCGTTTTCCCCATGTTGATGATCCCATCCATTCATCAACACATTTGTACCCACTGTAAAGTTCCTGTTGGTGCATGTTTTGTAACAGATGATCTTTTGTGTTTGTTAGAATTGAGAGCAACGGTCAAAGGGGAGTCTGTTGGTGCATGTTTTGTGACCGTCGCTATGCAATTCTGTTCAGCGTTGTGGAAGTACGAAGTTAGAGCAACTTCGCCATAGGCGAAGTTGTAACAACTTCGCCTACAGGCCCAAGCCCGCGAAGTTTATATATATATATGTGTGTCGTGTTTAGGGTTAGTAATCCAGAAAGTTGAGTGAGTTTAGTGATCAGTTTATTTGTCTAGAGAGAAACCAAGAGTGAGAGTCGTGTGGGACGACCCGAGGTAGAGCTCACCTCGGGTCGGCCTTCATTTGTTTTCATGTTTGGTATGTAAGTGTTTTGATTATTATATAAAAAGATCTGCAGATGTGTTTATCCCATTCGTGTGTTTGTTCGTGTATGTGTTTTGTGTGTAATCGTGTTCTTCGTCTTCTACACCATTAACGAGTCTAGGAGGATTCCGCACTCCTAGACCTCGTGCGGATCTCGTATCGATCGGCGACGCCCCGGGGCGGGGGGACTTACAGTTCCCAATCAGTTGGTGGGTTTGAATAATCGGAATGTAACCACAACATTGACCCTTGCCTTCATATTGTAACCAACCACAAGAACACCTACGATTCCCACAACATGAACTCGGTTTTCCCATACCAAACCCCCACACAAACACAAGAACACCATTGTTATAGCTAAAGGACTTATGAATTACTCGTGGCGTTAAATACGAGGCATGAAACTTATTTAGTGGTGACGAGTAAATGATTAGTGAACGTGCTCGTTACGGTTAGTTTAAAGCCACACAGCAAGTTTTAATTGGTTTTACAAATTACTCGTCATGACTAGTTATAATACCATTTTTGGAATTTTTGCAAATAATACCAAAAACTTGATATTTATTTTCATAAATACTTATTTTGTGAATTTTCCCTTTTCATTTTTATTAAAAGGTCTTGAAATTTTTTTCACTTTAGTCCCTAAAATGATTAAGCCGGCCTTTTTAATGACCAGAGAAGCTGGCGTAGTTTCTAGTGTTGCAGGTTCACAGTCAGACTCGCAGTGTTGATTCTCTATTTTCCAGGTAATCAAAAATTGTGAGACACTAAAAAAAATGAGTATTTTATAATCATAACTTTTCCAAGTATTATTTAAACAATACTTGTCAT